>NW_024098059.1:300000-547500 GCF_016545835.1 Crotalus tigris | reverse complement strand
AGTGCTTTGTTGCAGTCGGACAAAGGTGGCACAGTTACTGACCCTAAGGAGGCAATTACGTCTTCATGCTAGCAAGCTGCATATGGGATGACTTAATGAAATAAAGGAAACAAACACCTTCATTGGTGTTAGTTGTTCACTTAGTCTCTCATAATAAATCACTGGGACCTCATGAAACATGGCAACAACATGCAGTTAATTTGGAAAATCTAAAAGGAAAAAGGAGACTTTTTTTTTTTTGCAGAACAATACCAGTCAGGTAACTGCTGATTGATGACATACTCTGCAATTTATTAAGTATGCAATAGCAGCAATCCTGGGAGATATGCAAAAGCATCCTAAGGCTGCTATTTTTTCCTCTGTGATATTAAGATTACTAGATACATTTACCTGTAAGTGGACAAGCTAGATAAGGTAGTAAGTTTTCCCAAGCTATACTTTAATCCTGTCCTTCAGTGTTTTCATTCCTGTGAAAATTCCATAATCTACCAAAACCAACTTCTACTATGACAGACTATAGCCCTGAGCTGAATGCACTGTTCTCCTGTTAGAAAAAAAATATAGAAAACATAGCTTATGTTTTGGGAAGCATCATTTTGTTTATAATAGGAGTTGTGTTAAACAAGAATTACATTACTGTAGCTATATCAGCATTTAGCTATGGGTAAATGAGGGAAAGTTATATAGGAGAAGCTTCCATTGGGCCAAATGGCTAAGCAAAAGATATATACTGTATATATAAGACATTTGGGTGTAAAATTTCTGAGGGGGTTGCAACTACTAAAATTGAGCAAAGACCCATTCTGATATGATTACCTAACTAGAACAAATCCAGAAGAAATTCCTAAAAGCAAGGGCTTGGTTCTCCCATGATTACCACAGAAGCAAAACTACAAATTATCTCAGATTTGCAGGAAAGTTCAAGAATTGTGAATAAGTATGTTAAGTTTCATTAAAATGAGTGCTCTGAATGAAAACCACCCTGCACTTGTATTGTGATTGCAATAAAGTTTCAAAGAGTGAGTAATGTAAAAGAAGAAGTAAGACAGGTATTAGTCAAATTACATTGTTGAGGCACTTGGTAATTGAGGAAAGGTCTTCTCACAAGAGAAAATTACAAAGGGAAGATAATTGAAAACATTGATAAAAGCTTCTCCCTTGATAAACGGTGACTCAAACTCAAGGTGAGGAAAAACACTAATGGAATCAAAAAAGGGTAGAAGACTAAAAAACTGGAATGATCCTCAACAGTTATCTTCAATTCTTAATCCATTCTATCCTTTAACTGTTTGTTTGGTCACAACAGGTTGCTACATGGCTGTATCATACCAAGAAAACAAATTTGAGCTTGTACATTTCATTCTTTCATTTTTCCTTCTATTTTAGAGTATCTGAATCAAGAGAAAGGCAAGTTCAGCTGCAGAAAGCTGGATGTAGTAAAATGGATTGCTCTAGAGTCTAGACCCTTACATGCTTCTACTTGCTTCCTAGCCATGATATCAAATGGAAAAAGGTAAGGCCCTTTCTCAGAGCCTTGATGAGGAATAAAGGCAAAGAAGAAAGTCTTATTCCTAGGAAAAACCATCCCGGAATTGTATTAAATGAATGATGAAAGCAGAGCTTCCTTGAGGCCTTGACTCAGAACGAAATCAAGTCAGGCCTATCTGATCTGCCTCATGGTTTAAAGTTTGCTCAAAACAGATACATACTGTTAGTAGGCACCATTGTTTTCAGGCACAAAGTATTGCATTCTTTGTTTTCCTGTTACATCATGAGCAGCTGTATCCTACTCCTTCATTAATGACCAAATCTTAAAATATCCATAGTGATAACATCTGACAGCTGTTGATAGCAGCCATCTAGGGTTGGTGAATCAGCCAATGGTGGGTGGGGTGGCAGTGGTGAATGAGAGACACAGGATTGCAAAGACATTTATTTACACCACCAGGATTACACAGAAAGCCTGTAAATATTCAGTCTCTATGAGTCAATGAAAGCTTGTAAATATTCAGCCTGTATGAGTCAATGAATGCCACAGCAGGATCTCCTGTGAATCGCCTCACAAACATTATCTCCAGCCAAGTGGAATGAATAGTCATAAATTGTTTCCTTGTGTATATTGCAGCACTGGTGTTATCAGCCATGGTCTTCCTGATGCTTTCTTATAAGGTTATTGCTTTGCTCCAAGGGGGTAATGCTTCTGCAACAGTGAGTAAGTCTGAGAATGACTGTGTGGACCATCAAATAACTCCTTCTCCCATCTTAGATGGATCAAAAAAAGAACCAGAATGTTCAGACATTGTAGAGTACAATGCACTTTTTCCTATCTGAAGATTCAAATTTCCACCTAAGACCACTGAAGTATGTGAAGCAGCTCCAAGCATGAATAGATTTTCCTTTTCCTTTTTTTATTGTTCCTTTGATTTTGCGCATTTGTGTTCCTCCCTTAAATTCTAGTTTAATTAGGAAAATTGCTAGTTTCCAGAATTAAAACATGCAGTTTTCTTATCTTTTGATTCATTTCTATGCTTCATCCCCATTTTTGTGTTATTAATGAATACATATGCTTTGCAGAAAAAAAAGAGACTAGCTATGACCATGCTCAGTTGATTTCTGTACGCTATTTTATTGAGGTACATATGCTCCTCTGAACTGATTAAATATCAGGTTAAAATAATCTTGATATGACTACAAAGGATTGTATCGAAATGCCTTTATTAATTTGCTTTAGATTTTTATCAATATACCCATTTGCATGGACAGACGATGAAAAAATTCTAGGAAGATAAAGGAACTCTGCTGTTCTGTGTGAATTTTCAAAACTAGGATGGAGAAAAATGAGAACTGTACTGAATAGTTCTTACACCATTCATTCCATAAATTAGACCAGGAAATTCAGATTAGGCCAGTGGTGTGCTCTCTGTGGGCACACGCACCGTCTCCCCAACCCTGCCTCCTTCCATGGCCCCCTCCTCACCAGCAGCCCCCCTGGAGGAGAATCATCTCTGGGGGTGACCCACGCGAAGCAGCGCAGCCAAGGACATGGTAGCTGGGCAGCGGGGATAAGACTCTGCTCTTGTGCCCCATCATGCACAGATGATGCTGCGATGCATAGGTGGACGGCGTGGCTGCCATGGCACTGCTGGGCTGCCTGGGTGATCTGTGGCGGGCCGTGGAGTTGGGTGGCCCAGTGGGCAGGGCAGAGCAGGGACGGGGTGGGGGGCAGTTTTTGGGCACTTGATCTCTAAAAGGTTCGCCATCACTGGATTAGGCAAATGCGGAGAGAAGTTTGGAAAAAGAAGGAATGCTGGCTACTTGAATAGAATCAGAAAGAAACTGAGCATATCCTTCCGTGATGGCAGATTCATTCTGAGTTAGCAAATTGGCCTTCTGATATTGGTGCTGACTTTCACATTCTATCTCTTGGCTCTCATTAGAGCTGTATGAATCAGTGACTTTGCTTCACGGAGCAGTATAAATCAGTGTGACTTTGCTTCATGGAGCCTCATCAACTCTTGGAATGAACAAAGTAGCCATAAAAAATAAGGCAGCATGCCTCAGGGACCCCAATCAAGCTCCCTTCAGCCATAGCTTCATACCATAACAGAAGCAGCTTAAAGTCATATCAAGTTGGATCGGTTTTAAACGAGTGTGTTCCTCTTTTCCTAGCACAACACACCAGTCATTACTGGTTGAGGCTTTAGAGCAAGGATGTCCAACCTTGGCAACTGTAAGACTTGTGGATCACTTCCAGAATTCCCCAGCCAGCATGTCTTAAAGTTGACAAGGGTTGATATCCATGCTTTAGAGGTTGAGTTCTGTTCAGCTCCAGTTAGCCACATCAGGCTGCTACAAGCATGCCCCCTCCTCTCTGATCCCTGGATACTATCCTTCAAGGCCAGTTTTGTTTGGACTGAAGGAAAGATTGGACATCTGTCTTCCCCAAAGGGATTTTTCCATCTCCGTTGCTTTCAGCATTCTAAGGTGAGCTCCTTATAAATATGGACTTTAGAGGTCTCTTGAAATCATGCTAGGAGGCAGGCCAGGTTCCTCCAGTTGTTATTATTGTTACCCTTTGGTGCATTACTAGTTTTCCACCCTGCTGTTAACAAGGTGTTTTGTGTAGCGTGTTGTTTTTTTTTTACTGGTTTTATCAATTCTGTTATTTCCAAAAACCTGTGTACCAGCACTAACCAGTGTTGCTTTCAGTGGTTAATGCTCCTTGGAGCAATCTCCTTGCAATCTCTCCTGTGCATCTATTTTCTGTCAGCCAGGTTATTTTTGAATGTGAGTTTATAAGAGTATTATACCCATGTTCAGAAACAGTCCAAGCTGCAGATAATAGGTACACAGGAGAGACTGCAAGGAGCACGGGGAGAGCTTCTTTCCTACTACCTTTTAATTGGGCAGTTTGGCAAGTGGCTACACCCATTCATCTAAGTGTCCATTTAAAATAATCTGACTGTTAATGATTGATGGTTGTTTACCCTCTGTCAAGTGATGCTCTGTGAGAGAAGAAGTGAAGACAAGGAGATCTGCCAATTCATTTGCTTAACTTGGTCTACAATAACTAAGTAAGGGCAGCACCATCCACTGGCCTCATTATTGTGGAGAGTAGAGATCCATAATGGGCCAGCAAATGCCACGACTGCATTCTTTTCTGCCAGCTCGAGAATCAGTGGAGAGCACTCTATAACTGACTATGAGGAAGAGCCCTTAATTAGGCCCACCCGATCTTGGCTAAACAAATCTAGACAACTGCCAGGTGAGAGCAAACAGAATGTTCACTGTTTCTCTGTTACCATCTAGTCATCCTTCAATTTTTTAAAAAAGTCCTAGGTCACTCTTGTCTATCTCCATAGCCAAGGCAGCTACAGCCATTAATGTTAATCCTTTCCCTTCTTTCATTATTCTGACAGGCTGCTTTAAAATGGGAATATAAATTATTAATTTCTCATAGGATCATTTCACATTGTACAGAAGGCATTCTGCAGGGGAAAATCCAAATGAGCTAGTTTATGATGTAGAAGATGATCATCAGATCGGCATAGCAATCCTGCTGCTGTGCTGGAGAATACGGCAACCTGTGATTTGTTGAGGCAACGTTTTCTTGTCTTAATTCTACCTTGTACTCAGGTTGATTGCCTTTTCGCGATGAAGCAATCAGAGAATGTGTTTAATTTCAGAAGGGCATTGATGAAGAAGCCTAACTTTGTCTTTAATTATAATTATAAAGGAATATAATTCCTGAATCATAATACATTGGCTCCTTTATGGAAAACACTGTAGGGTATTAGGGAGGTTGTCTTGAACGTTCAGATTTGTTTTAAAGCATCATCTCTTAAGGCTGTGATTCTTTATCTCAAAAGAAGCTCCACTGAACTTTATTAGAATTACCTTTTGAATATCATTGCAAAGATAAGCGGGGATGATGGAAATTGTAGTCTAACATATCTGGAGAGTGCCAGAAGTGGGGAAGCTAATGCAAAAGATTGCACTACGTATATAGCTTTATATATTATTCAAAAATCATCAGTGCCAGAACTAGCTGGAGGAGCTATTTAATAAAGAATCAGTATATTCAACAACTTACTTAATTGAAAACAAAGATTTCCCAATAGTTTTCTCTGTTCAAACTTAAGTTTTGAAAAGTATCACATAGTTGGTTTTAAATTACAGTAATACAATTAATTATCTAATTTAGATAATGTTAAACTGGAAAAGCCTAAGTCAAGATCAAATCTGCCTCTGTCTTACATGTAGTCGTTTTAGCTACTACAACCTAATCTATTTTACATAGTTATTATCAGAATAAAGGATAAGTATTTTTAACTTCTGATAACTTTGAACTATTATTGCTAATTTGCTCTTCAACATTTTTAATGCAGTGTCTATTTGCCAATATCCTAAATAATGGGAGTTTTATACACTGAATACTTCCATGTTTATTGACATTTAGCATTTTTACTGAATAAGCACTGATATCTAATCACAGAACAAATTCTATTTTTCCCCAAAACAATAGCGCTATGAGGTAGGTTGGTCAAAGAGAGAGAGATTAGCCCAAAGACCCCATTGAATTTACAAGGCAATATTTGGATTGAAGTTGGGCCTTCCTGTTCCTTGTTCAACACCTCAACCACTACACCCCACTGGAATTCAAAACCAAATAAAGAGAGAAAGAGTTGGTGTGAGCATTCAAAGAAGGACAGTTCTTCTACCACCCACCAAGAGTCCTTTTACTTCAAATGTATCTGGTAGATATCTTTCCCCAAATTTGATCAAAGATGTGGCACCCTGGACCTTTGTGTTGCTATACTTTCCCCTTGACCATGCTAACTAATAACTGTTCAGCAAGATCTGGAGGAACACAGTTTCCAGTTTTGAAATTTGCTATGTAGAATGATGACTGCTTTAAAATGGGTTAATAGATCTGAAGGAAGTGAAATAAGGCGTTAATTCAAAGAGGAGAATAGCTGTGGGAAGATATCTTAAATAGAAAGAAAATGAAGAAGGAACCTGTATCCTGATCCTATCTTTGTGGAACCACTCTCATCTATTTGGGGCCCAAAGTTTAATCTTCCCTTAATCAGGGAAGATTAATCAGATCTTAATCTTTCCTAAACTTATCTTAATCAGATAAGTTTAGGAAAGCTTATCTGCAACTACAAAGGCCACAGATATGGTCCTGCTCAGCTAGCTTAGATGTTAATTATGTTTTTAAGTTAAAAAATGTCAAATATTTAATCAGATCCTTTGCAATGTATTTGAAGACAAAGTTAAAAAGGAGATAGCCCACCTAAAATTCTGGGGAACAGATGAGAGACATCAGCTTGGAAGACAAGTGAAGATCCAATATTTTCTTTAGGCTGAACTACCTTTAGGCATAAGATATTTTCAACAAAATGGTCTTTTAGCAGAATCTCAAGGCTGATTTATATGGTCTATGTCTGTGGTGGCGAACCTATGGCATGGGTGCCAGAGGTGACACTCAGAGCCCTCTCTGTGGGCACTCGCACCATCGCCTCAGTTCTAGGCCTTCAGCTGGGTTTTATAAAACCTTTTTGCTTTAGGTTTCAGTCAATTTCAACTTCTCGTGGGGAAAAAAAAAGATCTTGCAAAGTTGGAATTGATTGATTGAACTTTTTAGTCCCACCCAGTCTGCCGTTACCACCGCAGCATGCCCACCCAATGGGCCACACCCACCCAATTGGCCACACCCAGCCAATGGGCCACACACACCCAGCACCCGACGATGCATAAGTGGGTTTTCGGTTACAGTTTGGGCACTCAGTCTCTAAAAGGTTTGCCATCACTGATCTATGTATAACACCTACCTGATTCTTTTAAGTATACATCCTGTGTAGACATGACCACCAATGCTGAAGAGGAAAATATCTGCAGGCTCAGGAAAAACTCAAGGTTTGCAGATGTACCAAAAATTGATAAGGGAAAAGCAAACTCAACAAAGTGGGGCACTCAAAAGTAACCCATTGACCGCTGAGAATTCTAAGTGGCTGCAATGCCTGAGTGACTATTAAAAAAAAAACATTGTGGAGATATAGAATGGAATATCCTGGAAGGAGCACAGATAGATCCATCTTATTGTGTTTCCCTGAAAAATAAGACATGGTCTTATTATTATTTTTGCCTTCAAAAGAGGCATTAATTCTTATTTTCGGGGGATGTCTTATATTTTTTGTGACACCTGCCTCGCCTCGTGACGGCAGCACCAACAGCCCCATCCAACAGGAATCTGCATGGCTGCCAGCCCACTTCTTCTGCAGCCACTCAGAGCAAGAGGACGCACGGCATAATACACCGCTGCTGCCCTAACGAGGCAAGGCAGGTGGGGGAGGGGTGGAGCTGCCCCACACGCCCCGCAGAGCAGAGAAGAGCACTTATTTGCCACCCTGCATCACCCTTCCCCCCCCCCATCTCCCTTCTCCATTCTGGAAATGGCAGCCCCGTTTTCTGCTGCTTCTCCCAGCGCTGCTGCAGGGTTTGGCATACCACCGCCCAGCTCTTCTCTCTTCCCGAAAGCATTTCCTCACTAATCTGCTTTCCAGCTCTGTCACGTTTCTCTTCTGCTGCAGGGAAATGAAGTTTGTGGGACTAAAAAAAGTTCTGTCAGACCTTGCAACATCTCACCCAAAAAAAAAAAAACCTTGCAAAGTTGGAAGGTCTGACTGACCTTTTTTTATCCCACAAACTTCATTTGAGGGACATGCATACAGGTGCAAATCTGCGCAAATCTTCCTAGCAGGAAATGAAGGAAAGATGTGAGGAGATAAAGAGTGAAGAACAAGTACCTAAGCATCAATTTCCTGCCATAACTGTCTATTAATAAAATGGGTTTATTTGTAATAATATAACAGAGAAAGGAAATGTGCAGCTATTCCATTGCAGCTCCAGAAGTTGTGATGACAGAAAATCAGTGATCAAATGTAGAAGAAAGCTGTCCTACAAATAGTAAAACACACAGAATGTGGGTCATATAAGCAAGGAGCATTAGACAGTTTTCAGAATGCAAGGCCTTCACATGAGTGAATGGATCTATGTGCCAAAATAAAGATAAACTTATATACACATAGAAAGTTAATACGTCAAGTAAAGGAGGATCTAGCACAGACATGTCAAACACAAGGCCTGAGGGCCGGATGCGGCCCATGAAGTGGTTTCATGTGGCCCATGAAGCCATTCTGGAAACAGTGAGGGAACGGCCCCCACTGCCTTGGCCTTGGCCCAGGCCAGCTGGGAGCCAATGTACAATTTTGTGGTGGCCATCTATGCTGAAACGCATTCAGTCTTAGCTCCACAAGGCCATCTGGAACCAGTGAGGAACCAGCCCCTGCTGCATAGGCCCCGTCCCCTGGGTGCATGCTGGGGAGGTGTCACCCTTTGTGAGGAATGAAGAAATGCACCATTGCCTAGAAGTGCCTCGCCTACTTCACATATCTGGTTTGATGGGGAGGCAGCGGGATGCTCTCCTCACAGCGCCGAGAGGTTGAGCCAGGCAGTGCAAAGCTTGCCAGCTTTGCACCTTGCTGCCTGCTGAAACTGGGCAGACTGGGGGCTAGACAGCCACTCCCACCCAGCATCCCGAGGGCAACTGCAATGCTGATGCAGCCCTCAATGAAATTGAGTTTGACACTCCTGATCTAGTATGACTTTGTCACTATTAGCTATTCACAACACACTCTAAATATTTCTATGTCCTGCAGAAGACATCTCTCAGTCATTCATGCAAAATATAAAGATAGCAAAGTCTCTAGAAAATTTAGATAAGTGCTCAAATGCAAGGTAAAGGGATCACTAGGTTTCAATCAGCTCCCAAACAACTTCTAGGAGCCCACTTTGTAAAATGAGCAAGACAGCTGATTTTTGCTGATTTCCTAAAGGTAGAAAATTCTAAGATTAATTGCTTCACTAAGCTATACCTTAAACAACAATGTAAGGAAGAATTACCTGCATATCAGCTGTGGCAGATATGAAGTTCTCAATAGTACACTCAACCCACCTGTTTAGGGCACTTATCCAGGTCTGTCTGAATGATCTGACTGCAGATGTTGGCAGGGCGAAATAAGCTGTTCTTCACATCATACAGAATTAGCTTTTGGAATTAGCTGCCTTGAGATGTTATAGTGAACGCTGCCTTGGAAGGTTTAGAAGGAAGGAATGTGCTTGCCCTGAGGGGAATTATCTCTTTGATTCCATTGATTCAGGAAATGGCCATCATAGATTTGATCAGAAGTTTCCAACTCAGTTTAAAGTATTAAAATAGATTTGATGACTCAAACTGAAGGGATGTTTTGCATAAACTCACCTTCTAGTCAAATACTATAATCAGCCAGTTAATGTAGCCCTGATTTCAAAGGAGAATTCAGCTATGCTAATTATGCATAAGGGGTGTGTTTTGTTCAGAATATAAGCTATTTTGTCAGATTGTCACTTATAATGAAAAGAATTATGGGAAAACAAATCAGTGCATAAATATAAAAAGACCCAGTTAGTATATAGAAAATTAATGTTTTATGAGGAAGCAATTCCATTTTACCATGAGAATAGGTGGGAAGGGAAGCATTTCCCCAGGTTTGAGTCAGAACTTAAATCATAGGTATCAAGCTCGATCATGTCACGTGACGTATCATGACAGTTTTGGTCACCACGATGTAAAAAAGATGCTGAGACTCTAGAAAGAGTACAGAGAAGAGCAACAAAGATGATTAGGGGACTGGAGGCTAAAACATATAAGGAACCGTTGCTGGAATTGGGTATGTCTAGTTTAATGAAGAGAAGGACGAGGGGGACATGATAGCAGTGTTCCAATATCTCAGGGTCTGCCATAAAGAAACTAATCAAGGAGAGAAGCAACCTAGAACGAAGGAGAAACTTCCTGAAAGTGAGAACAATTAATCAGTGGAACAGCCTGCCTCCAGAAGCAGTAAATGCTCCAACACTGGAAGTTTTTAAGAAGAGACTGGACAGCCATTTGTCCGAAATGGTGTAGGGTTTCCTGCCTGAGCAGGGGGTTGGACTAGATGACCTCCAAGGTCCCTTCCAACTTTACTACTATTACTATTACTATATCGTGACATTTTTGCCTTTGTGGAGCTGAGGTGGGCGTGGGCTGCATGTGATGCATCTGGCCTATGGGCCGCCAGTTTGACACCCCTGACTTAAGTAATCTCTGGTCCTATTGATGTGATGTTTTTGTTGTTTTTATTTATTTTGTGAGTGTGCCATTGTTTGATCCTGAGGTTCTATATAGTTCTTTTAATCCTTGTGTACCACTCAGTTACCTGTGTGTGAGATGGATGGTCATATAAACCATATAAATCAAAACTGAAAAGTTGAGAAGACAGAAACTCACCCAGCCTTCAGAAAAAGGCTGCGATCCTAAATCAGGCCATTCACCAAATCTTCACCTTCATCCCTCAAGATGATTTTAACTCTATTGTTCACCACAATTATCTTTCTGGTAAGATGGCCACACATAAAAAGCCTAGCAGGTTGTAGCCACCCATTTAATTTATTGTGTTGTCTTCTAAGAACACCAAAAGGGCTCAGAGGCATTCTTGTAAATAAACATGATAGAGGATGGTGCCAGTGTCAACTTGTCAAATGAGCATGGCTGTGGCTATCTTCCTTATTCATTTTCGATTGACACATTGAAAGGAGGAAGGGGGGATTGCCAGGTGTTTCACTAGCCTAAATAAACTTTTCTCCCATGGGAACCAAGGTCATCGGCTGCTCCTGAGAATGGAGGCTGGGCATTTCGTGAAAAACTCACCAAGAAGATGTATTGGGGAACATAGTTGCTTGCATAGCCTTAGGAGTGGGATTTCTTAACTTTGTATTGGGGATTGTTACGTGTCTATTCAGACTTGGTTTCACTTTTGACGTGCCAATATTTTGTAACTAATAAACATGTTCTTTGAGGAATTTCCAAGCCTCAGAGTTCTGCTTTATTTGTCTCTGTCTGTCAGAACCATGACAGCCAGGTTTTTCCACAAAGTTTTTCCACAAACCAACTTTCCAACTGTAATTAAAAAATAATAAGAATCTCAAACATTTAATTTTGATGATTGAAACTCTTTATGATTATAGAAATACTGTGTATTGTTGATTTTAGAATAAGAGGTTAATATTTTTTTTATATCTGTACCAAAGAAAATTGGAAGTTCTTCTTCTTTTTTCCCCTTTCCCTCTTTAGCTTTCTTTTTGCACTGTTGATTTTGCTTTTTATTCAACCTCTTTTTTCCCCCAACCCTCCTCCTTTTTTATTTTTTGGATTTTATTATTTGCTGAAACATAATTTAAAAGAAAATGTATAAAGTAAAATCAGGTAGAGCAAAGAGCCTGGTGGGAGAAAAATTGTTGACAACATCCTGGAGGGCCACAGCTGGTCAGAAAAACAAAAGCAACCCCAAAATTACCACATTCAGATGTGACCAGACCACAGAGTAAAAGAGATTCATGAGCTGCTTCACCAGGCAACTAAAGACCCAGGGGCTACATACCCACATGAGAAACTTGGTTGGTTTTAACATTGGTCAGGTTTTAAGTTTGTTATGTTGTATGTATAAGAGCCGTGGTGGCGCAGTGGTTAGAATGCAGTACTGCAGGCTACTTCTGCTGACTGCCAGCTGACTGCAGTTTGGTAATTCGATTCTTACCAGTTCAGGCTTCCATCCTTCCAAGTCAGTAAAATGAGGACCCGGATTGTTGGGGGGAAAATATGCTGACTCTGTAAACTGCTTAGAGAGGGCTATAAAGCACTGTGAAGCATTATATAAGTCTAAATGCTATTACTATGAAACCACCAGCTAGGTTAATGATCTATGCCAGTGATGGCGAACCTTTTAGAGACCAAGTGCCCAAACTGCAACCCAAAACCCACTTATGTATCATTGGGTGACAGGTGGACATGGCCCATTGAGTGGGTGTTGCCCATTGGGTGGGTGTGGCCAATTGGGTAGCTGTAGCCAACTGGGTGTGTGTGGCCCATTGGGTAGGTGTGGCTGCGGTAGTAACGGCAGACTTGATGGGACTAAAACTTTCAATCAATCAATTCCAACTTTGCGAGATCTTTTTTTTTCCCGCAAGAAGTTGAAATTGATTGATTGAACTTTTTTTTTTTTTTGCACACGGTGGTGGAAGCCTAAAGTGAAAAGATTTTTTAAAACCCAGCTGAAGGCCTAGGATTGGGGCAACGGCGCGCGTGCCCACAGAGAGGGCTCTGCGTGCCGCCTCTGGCATCCGTGCCATAGGTTCACCACCACTGATCTATGCTAAACCAAAAATCTGTTAATTCTTGGTTAACTCTTTAACCAAAATAAGCATGTTGAGTAAACCCAAGTGAAGAGTAGCTGAGATAAATATTTCAGCTACAACTCCCTAGAGCTGGGACTTCCTGACTAACAGTCAGATATTGATCATGTAGATGTGATAAACAAAGACATGAGTGAATGACCAGATGCCTGATTGCAATAAATTTTTGCTCCAGGGGAAGAAAAAAAATATATAAAACAATATAGATGACTGTCAGTCGCTTTCCAAATAAATTAGAATTTCATGAACAGTTATTTTTAATCAAGTTGCCCTTTGTTTTTGTTTTTCTCTTCCATTAACAACTTTCTTTTCCCATTTTGCCCCTTCCACATTTCTTCTTCTCTTCTTAGGGATTGTTCAACAAACAAAACAGCAATATTTTCAGAAAAGAAACAGCAGCAGCCATAAACAAACTCTGGGAATTAGTGCCTTCATCATTTTGCTGTAAGAAGTTATTTATTTATTTTTTTTGCAGACCTGAAATGCTGCCTATCATAAGGGGCTTAACCTAGAGAGGTCATGTGAGAGACCATTATTTCATAGGCAAACATCAAGGTAATTCATTGGCAACTCACTGCCAGTTATTAACACTGCAGAGAGTGACCCCAATATAGAAACAGTAGACTGATGTATCCTGTAGCCATTTGGCTGCCTAATCATTTAAGAGTCCTTAAACTGTGAGGAGCTCATTTTGCCTGCCAGATTCTAACTGATAAGTCGAGGTAGTCCTCGACTTAGGACCATTTAATGATAGTTCAAAGCTATGATGGCCTCAGAAAAAGTGATTTACAGTAGGGGTCCCCAACTCATGGGCCACAGCCCACTACCGAGCCGTGGCCTATTCGGAATTTGGCCACGCAAGTAGCTGTCAGGAATGCACCTACACACAGTTCAACTAGCATGAGCGGCAGGCCGGTAGGCACTCGCAGACATGCACGCTGGCCCGCCATTCATCCAAGTTGAGCTGCACACATGCATGCCAGCCTGCCACTCAGGCAAAGGCTGCATGTGCATGAGCATGTGTGCACTGGTCTGCCACTTGCATGGCCCAATTCCCCTCTCCACCCCTCACAGACAGGCCACCAAGCCACAAGGGTTGGGGACCGGTGATTTACAACATGTCCTCAAAGTGACAATTCACACACCCCCTCCATAGTCACTGTGATCACAATTTGAACACTTGGCATTTACAATCGCTTGCAACATCCTCCGGTCCTACTCTGCAATTTTTCAAGCCACTTTCCAACCGGCAACACCAACTGTGGAATTCGCTTAACAACCACATTATTTGCTTAACAACCGTGGTAAAAAAAAAATCATTGTCATGTGAAGATTCATTTAACAACTGCATCACCTAGCAATTGTGGACTACATATATTGCTGAGAAAGGACCTGAAAATCACTTGATTCCTTTAAGTTGCCCTTTCACACATAGCATCCTCCTACTTGTCAACTGCCTCATTGACAATAGACTGCAGCAAAGTTTCAGCATCATTCACATCCAGTATCTGGAAGCTTCAACTGGTGCAAAGTTCAGCCACACAAGCTACACTCAGTGCTCAAAGAAGGGCACATATAACACCTCTGTTCTGTGAACTGCACTGGATACCAGTTTGATACTGGGTCCAATTGACCGTGTTAGTTATGACCTATAAAGCCCTACATTGCTTAGGGCCAGGCTTCCTACAGAACCAGCTTTGTCCCATCACATTGGCCCATCCCACCCAATCAAGCATGGAAGGTATATTGCAGACCTGGCAGTTAAAGAACTTTGAGTGGTGGGATCTAGGAAGAGAGCCTTCTCTGCTGTTGCCCTCATCCTATAGAATATTTTCCCCTGGAGGTAACTTTCTCCCTCCAACTTTCCTGGCCTTCTGAAAACATGGCTCTGTGGCCTTGCCTGAGAAGACCAAAGGAGCATACAGTTGGGTTGGTTAGTGCCATGAGAGCTCTCCCTTTGCCTGTGTCAACCAATTTTTAAGAGGGCTGGTTATTCTTGCCTCTTTAAAAAAATTATAATTTTTAATTTTTTTAACTCAAAACGTTAACTCTAACATTTTAATTTTATATATACTGTTTTACATTTCAGTGTTTTATTCTACACTTGCCAGAGCTCTTCCTTCCTTCCTTCCTTCCTTCCTTCCTTCCTTCCTTCCTTCCTTCCTTCCTTCCTTCCTTCTTTCCTTCCTTTCTTCCTTCCCTTCCCTTCCTTCCTTCCCTTCCCTTCCCTTCCTTCCTGTCTTCCTGCCTTCCTTCCTGCCTTCCTGTCTTTCTTTTCTTTCTTTCCTTCCTTCTTTCCTTCCTTCCTTCCTTCCTTCCTTCCTTCCTTCCTTCCTTCCTTCCTTCCTTTCCTGGCTGCCTGCCTGCCTGCCTGCCTGCCTGCCTTCTTTCCATCTTATTGATGAGTCTGGTGATAAAGTAGCCAGGAACAACTTTGTGTGTTATGCTTCTACTCTGGCCAAACTCAAAAGAACTTCCCTCTTGGAACAACTCTTATCAATAGCACTTAGACTTATATACCACCTCAGGCTTGTTGTGGAATACCCAAAATTGAACACAGAGCATAGTATACATAGACTTATATACCGCACCACAGTTCTTTACAGCCCTCTCTAAGCTGTTTACACGGTCACCATATTGCCCCCTAACAATCTGGATCTTCATTTTACTGACCTCGGAAGGATAGAAGGCTGAGTCACCCTTGAGCCCTGTAAGGATCGAAATCCTGTTGTGGGCAGAGGTAGTCTGCACTTCTAACCACTGCACCACCAGCTCATTAAATAACAGGAGAATGACATTGATAAGTAAGAGGGGCACACATTGGATCCTGAAGTCCATCTGAAGCCTAGTTTTTCTGTCTGGCTTCAACTTCCCTTTCTGTAATGGTCTGTGGGAATGATCTTGGGAAACAGGAGAAAGAGTTGCAGACTAGACAATCATCAAAGGCGTCTCAACCCATAGGAAGCAACTCAAAAGGGATCCTCCCTAGCTTCCTGGAAAGCAAAAATAAAGGAGGAAAGAGATTTTTTTTTTTCTGTTACTGTAACCTGACAATAAAGGTAGTGCTAATACTCATGGTGGTGGCTTCTTGCCTGGACTACCTTGAAGGGCTTATTCTTTCAGAATAAACAAGGTTCTGTATCTTTGATCCCATTCCTCCAAATTCCTCAGCATCTGCCTATTGCTTCTTGCAAGAGAACCTGGCCATCAGCTTTAATGACTTTCTAAAAATGCAACATCAGTTTTGAATGTGTGCGTGTGTGTGCATGTGTGTGTGTGTGTGTGTGATCAAATTCCTAAAAGCAGACACACACACCCACACAAACCCAACCCGACAGCCTCCTTCCCTTTCAGTGGTTAATGGCTACCCTCTGCAAACATTTATTTTATAGCCACTTTGTGGATTGTTCCCTGGCATTTTAGCTGGCAGGCAGTCATTTGAACCATGATATATGGAATCTGTGTTTGCCAGAAAGAGGAGGCCTCTGTGTCTGCAGCTGTGGTCTTTGTAAGGAAAGCAGCATCCACAGCACTGGAGTTCTGTCTCTGTTTATGCGCTGGAGTGCTTGGTCTGGAATTCTAAAACAGGAGGCAGGCCTGCGTGATGGCTGAGCAATGCACGCCCAAGAAATAGTTCAGTTGCAGATCGAGTAAAGTTTGATGGCTGAAGCCCCATTCAGCCACAGCAACAGGCGATGGATAAAAATGGCAAAGGCATTCAGTGCTGCCCTTGTGGAGTCTGCCAGGGTCATAAAAAACTTTTTTGCAAAATTGGAGACCCTTTTAAGGCACATATAAAAAATAAGAAAAGGAGTACAGCCACATACAAGCTTCAGTAAAACCAATGCTGCAACATGTTTTCTCCAGCAATCCTATTTTGCAGACCAAGACATTTCAAAGTATTTTGTTGCAGGAAACTTAAGTTCATAATCTGTGATAATAGAGGACTGTGATTTTGTGTGCGTGTGAGAGAGAGACAGACAGACAAAGAGACACAGAGAGAGATGATATTTTGTGGCCTAAGGCCAAGAATCAGAGACCTCATTCCAATTCCATATGCAAGAAGACAGTTAAGCTACAGATGGAACTGTATCTCGATATCAACCATAGAACAACCATGGCATGTCACATTGACATGGAAGTGGAGCTTAATACCCCCGATGCAACTAAAGTATCCGCATTTAAGATCTGTTGTGGGGTGGGGTTGAGCTCCCATCCTTTGCTCCAGCTCCTGCCAGGGACATGAAAAAAAAACTCCAACTAGGTGTCCTCTGGGCAACGGTGATGTCAATGGCTAATCCTGTCAACCCGGAAATGCCTCAGTGCTTCTGACATGAGTGCTATGCTATGCATAGTGGTAACGTACCTATAGTACAATTTTCCAAGCCAACTTAGAAAATTGAAATAAGAACATCCCAACTACCCATTTCTATATCAAATTGGCATATGGCCTGGCTCAAGAGCTGTATCTGCTCTGGCTTCTCGACATTAGGGAACTAACTGGCTATAACTACAAAAACAGTAGAACAAGGTGGTATAAAATCCATTTCGATGGAGACAATGAAAATTATGAACAGCCATTTCAGAATAATGAAACAGAACTATAAATGTCTGCATATCAACAATATCTTAGAGTAAAAGTTTTGGGACGAATGAAAGGAATCATAAAAACACAGATTACCCCCTTTAGAAACTACCCAAAGGAAACGTTTACATGATATTTTGCATGTGCAAATTTGGTTGCCAGCTGGATGACTTTGGGCCAGTCACTCTCTTGGCCCAACTCACCTCCCAGGGAAAATATAGGAGGAGGAAGGAATATTATGCATGCTCACCACCTTGATGTCATGGTTCCGACAGATGAAACTCTTCAAAAGAACTTCGAGGCATTGTTTACCTTAAAAAATCTTTTATTCAAGAAACAAAGTATCGGCACTACATAGTAAAAGCCAAAAACTGAATTCCCCTCCCCTGGGCACAAAGTAGCAAAGCACAATTCCCTCCTCCAATTAACAGTCATAAATCACATTCCCCAATTAGCTTGAAGCACGGGCTTTCTTCCCAGCTCTCCAGCCCACCAAATCTTTATCAACTCTGGGTGCAATAACCTTGGATTCCCACGGCTGAGTTATTATTGTTATGACTAACTGGACTCTCATCCACATTCCCCCTCCCAGCATCAACAAACTCTAAAAGTGATAGAGAAAAGATGGCTACATTTCCATCTGTTGTCAAAGCAAGAACATCTGATGCTAGCAGCGTTGACACTTGAATTATTTATAAGGTAATAAAAGCAGGATAAAAATCCAATAAATAAATTTTAAAATCTATTAAATAAATGGTGGAAACTTAGGTTGGGAAATAAATCAGTTTTTAAAAGGAAATAGCAACCTACAAAATTTAAAACAACAAAAATTGAAAAATGAGAAAATAAAAACAAGCATGTAAAAAGCAATGTACTCTGGACAGCAAAACAATTGCCAAAATCAGGAAAGAATTAAGAGATGGGTAGTAACTTCTAATAAAATTGAATGATCTCCAAGTAGAAGCCAGCAATACCAGCAAAATAGGCAATTAAAGAACATTATTTTTTCACAACTTAATTGAAAATACAAAAATCAAAGTAAATGCCTTAAAAACAATAGAGAAATAGTGGAATTTTGGAAAACATTTGGGATAGCCAGATCATTTCAATCACTTGTTGCAGCAAAGATCAATGGAGGACTGGCTCACTACAAATCAAACATTTATGGTCGTGAAAGACAAAATAAAAGCAACACCCGACAATTTTTGTCCTAACATTTGTCTATCTACAACATTCAAGTTGTGTTCAAGAATGATTGCCAGTAACATGTACTAGTATCAAAATCATTATATTGTATAAGAAGAAATCTAAAAGTTCTACATGTACAAAAGATCAACTGTTGATTGATATAATAGTATTTAAAAATTCTAAAGGTATAAAACAAGGCTTTATATGGCACGGAGTAATAACAAAAAAACATTCCATACTACTCCATAATTGGATTTAAAAAAATATTGGAATCTTTTGAAACTGATGAGAAAATTATAAAGTTTTTTAAAAATGCATTTTAGAATCATAGAAAACAATATTGATGACAAATGTGGAAGAATTTGGAGAAATCAAATTCAGAAGAGGAATTTTTCTAGCAGACTCTGTTTCTATTGATGGTAATTTTGGATAAAACATTATTGAGTTATGAATTATCCAAGCAAGAGGCAAAAGTCTCACATTTGCTCTAGATGGGTAATTTGAAACTCTGTGAAAAATTCTCTAGAGAAATAAAATTGTTTTAAATTCAGTGATGACATAAACTTGGCATTTGGATTGCATACATATGTGACATTAGAAATAAAAAAAGGAAAAATAGAATATTCAGGTAGAATTAAACAATGGAATGACACTAAAACGAGATACTAACAACTGATGCAAGTTATGAATATGTGGGCGTTTTAGAACCATATTTTGTATGCCCAGATGGGAAAAAGGCCAGCTCTTAATATGTAGAATAAGTTATAAAATAAAATGTGAATGCAAATAATATAACCAGACAATTATTTTTTGGACAATCCTTACTACACAGTAGATATTGCTGACTAGACAATGACATAAGCTGAACCACATGCTTTAGATGGTAAAATCTGAAAACTTACAACCATACATCTTGCATTACATGCCTAAAGTTACATACATTATTTGGACTTAACATGGGACAATGGTAGTCATGGCATGTTGGAAGTGAAGCAAATAGGTAGGAGGGGATCAGAGGTCTAAATCAATAGTTTGTAATCATGGCCATATAGACCCCTGGGGGCAGAAGTGGGATTCAAATATGTGAACAACCAGTTCTCTGTGTGGATGCCGCTTCCAGAAGTCCATTCTGGGCCTGGGCAACAAAAAATTAGCTACCGGTTCTGCTGAACAGGTGCGAACTGGCTGAATTCCACCACTGCCTGGGGGCCCTTAAGTGGTCCCAGGTAAAAAATGTAACCAGGGACCACAGTACATATGAGGGAGCCACAGAAAAGCAAAGTGTACATTATGCAAATACTGTCTTTAAAATACATTTAAAAGCATACAGTATGCTTTATTTATAAGCCAAGCACATAAGTGGCAATCTTCTTCATTAGTAATCGGACTTGGAGTGGGTGGGGCACAGGAGAAAAAAGATTAAGAAACACTGATCTAAATAATGCAATGGCAAAGCAAAGATGTTAATAAATATTTATAAGGAAACTGTTTTTAACGTGACAAAATCAAAGAGGGCATATAAAACCGAACAGTTACAACTATAAATGAAAAATTGGAAAGATAAAGCTCTGTATGGTCAATATATGAAAGAAATGGAAGGCAAGGAGAGCAGTAATAACATTTAACAATGGCTTCAGATTGGATCGCTCAAGAAAGAAATGGAAACCTTGATTTGCAGCAGAAGAGCAAGCACGAGCAGCAAATGGCATAAAAATGAAACTTCTAAAACCAGGAAACAATAGCAAATGCAGATTGTGAAAATGACCAGTCTGCGAATCACCTGATAAGTGGCTGTAGCAAAATTGCCCAGATTATGAAACAAGACATGGTCATCTGGCAAAAAAAAAATGGTACATCGGAATTTATGTATGGCTTTGATCTTCTCCCAAAAGTGCTCAAGAAAGACCATGTTTAAAAAAAAATATGGGACTTCCAAATTGAGACAAGCCAAAATCTGAGACAAAATTACAACTCTCGTTTTTGGGTAGCATTCCGGTGATTAAAATGAACATTTTACCGATGCTATTTTTATTTCAAACAATATTGATATTGACAACTAATGTACCCATTCAAACAATGGCAAAAAGATATTTCTAAGTTTGTATGGCAAGATTAAAAAAATCAAGAATTAAATATAAATTATTGAATGATGTTAAAGAAAGAGGTGGGTTAGGACTACGTGATCTAAAATTGTACTTTGCTGCTTGCTGACAGGTATAGATGGAAGTACAGGAGACTTTGAGCAATAAGAAGTTATTGGAGATGGAAAGACATAATTTGAGATTTGAATGGCGTGGCTATTTACGGTATGACAAATTTAAGTTTAACACAAATTTTAAAAATGATTTTATTAGGCATATTATATTGAAGGTTTGGAACAGGTATATAGCAAAACTGACTTCAAAAATCCTCTATGGCTGTTACTCCAAGAAGCCTTTTTCAGAAGAGAAATGATAGTTACCCAGTCTTGATTGAGTACCTTATGCTGATTTATTGACTCTTTTCAAAGAACTAAATTAAAAACAAGAGAAGATTTGGAAGCAGAAGGTCATACTTGTCAATCGTTTGCTTATGTTCAGTTGACAAGAAGATTTAAGTTGAACAAGCAGACTTTTGATTTTACAAATGGATAAACTGACTTTGAGATGGGTTTGTGTCCTAATGATGAGCACGTTATTGCTAAGATGTATAATCTTCTACTGAAAACTAATATGGAAGATGAAAACGTCAAAGCCTGTACGATTAAATGGGCAAAAAAATGGATATAATATAATGGCTGATCAACGGGAGAATATGTGGAAAGTAAAGGACTGAAATTTATTTTATTTATTTATTTGTTTGTTCGTTTGATTATTTATTTATTTATTTATTTATTTATTTATTTATTTATGAGACTTATATACCGCTTTAAGTGCAAGCACTCTCTAAACGGTGTACACCAGTAAGCAATGTATATATATATTTACATTGCCCCCAACAATCTGGGTCCTCATTTTACCTACCTTGGAAGGATGGAAGGCTGAGTCGACCTTGAGCCGGTGAGATTTGAACCGCTGACCTGCTGAACACAGTCAGCTAAAGTGGCCTGCAGTACTGCACTCTAACTGCTGCACCACCTCGGCTCATTTACATTGAATTATCCTTTGAAGGAGAAGTTTTATAAGATGATATACTGTTTCAAAAGGCAACTTTATTTAGAACAGCTTACAAGCTGGAATGATACCTACATCAAACAACATCTGCCTATCTAGGGTCTCTAGGAAACGCTTGTTAGGGGGAAAAAAATGCCGAATCCAAAAATGGCACAATTGCTAATTGTGCAACCAATCATCATAATCACCTTCATCATCATAATGATAATACTTCTTGAAACATTTGTCAATCCTATTTGAAATATAGGGAAGAAATGTGGACAATGAAGTTATTCTGATTCTGGGGGGACATTGTAAAATGTAGAATGAACATTGCAGCTAGAAAGCAATAGGTCGCCTAATAGACAAATTTTGATATTTGTCTGAAAGTCTGATTCTTATAAGTTGTTGTTTTTTTTTCAAAAGAACTAATGTATTTCTTAAATATAATGACATTTTCTGCAAAATCAGAACTCTGTGTGTGAGTGTGGGTGTGGGTGTGTGGTCTGTTTGTGTGAATTATGCTTGAAGCATAAAAGGAGAAATCTCATTTGGCCATATCCCTTTGGACACCTGAAACTACTGCTCAAGCCTCTCTATTTAAACCTCAAATCAGATTGGCAGCAAAAGTGATTTCAGTAAAACAAAGCAGAGAAGGTCAAGGAAATATCTTAGTAATCAATCATGCCAACAATGGAAAGCATCTGAGTTCATAGTCAGGACAAGAAAAAATAGGAATTAAGCAATCAACCACGGGGGGGGGGGGAAGCAAAATGGTAAAGCAATGGTATTCTGAGCCATATAGCTCTATGGACCGTATAACTCTATGTAACCCTAACTAGTGAGCATGTATCAGTATGTTAGAATATCTGGCAGTTATTGGGTTAAATGCTAGGTATGTTGATGGGTCAGTGGGAGGAGTCTCAAAGGTCATTGGGAGACTTCCTGGACATAAGCCAGATGGGAATGTCTTTGTCTACAAGAAGCATGGGCCATCAGATGTCACCATGATGAGCCTGCGCCATTATAAAGATGGTATGGAAAAGAGCATCATTCATTTACCTGTGGGAATGACAAAAGATGTAATTTCCAGAAGTTGCAACACAGTTTGTATGCAAGCGAGCTTTCTGTTTGAAATATATTTTTGTTCTAATCATTTCTACCGAGTTGTCTATCTGACTTGATTTAAAGAAGGCGCTTTTAACTCAGAGTCAGAATAAATGGAATCCCCCATTATTATTTGTCTAACAAAACTACCAAATTCCCTTGTTCCAAAGCCTGAGATAACTATGGGGAAATCTCCCAATGAAACATTAGGAAGCATCTGGTCAAAATTTGGCCTACGTCACAAGGAGTTATCCATATCTTTTAGAGGAGAAGACAACGATTGGCAATCTTAACTATTCCTGGGCTGGTTTTTGCCAGTGTTTTTGCTTCTAGCGAGGTACTTAACGGAATAACAGAGTTGGAAGAGAACTTGGAGTCTTCTAGTCCAACCTCCTGCTCAGGCAGGAAGCCCTATACCATTTCAGACAAATGGCTGTCCAATCTCTTCTTTACAACCTCCAGTGTTGGAGCACCCACAACTTCTGGAGGCAAGTCATTCTACTGATTGTTTTAACTGTCAAGAAATTTCTCCTTCATTCTCAATTGGTTCTCTTCTTAATTAGCTTTATTCCATTGCTTCTTGTCCTGCCTTCAGGTGCTTTGAAGAATAGCTTGATTCCCTCTTCTTTGTGGCAATCCCTGAGATATTGGAACACTGCTATCATGTCACCCCTAGTCCTTTTCATTAAACTAGACATACCCAATTCCTGCAGTTCCTACTTGGAGGCTGCTGTGCCTGACCTACAGAGCTACAGAATGATAGAATTCAAGGGCAAGCATCTTGGTTGGTTGCTTGGCAACTGTAGGATGCAACATCTGGCTCACAAAGCAGGTAAGAGTTAGCAGAGAAGGCAGCTGTATACATGTTGCTAGGCGGTGATGAAGGGGATCTTTTCTTGAGAAAACTGTAAGTTAGAAAGCAGAACTGCAGAACAGAGCAGTTTTTTAAATTTGATGTGTGTTTATATGCAAATGTAGTACAAGACCTAATTTCCTGACTGCAATAAATCTCTGAAGTAGATTGAACTAAGATAGAATGACCAGGCCAACACCAGTCAGTGAGCATCAATGGTTGGGGGGAAAGAGTTGAATCTGGATCTTCCTGTTTCACTGTACACTTCACAGTTTCACTTGCACTCCTGGATTTGCAGGACAAAATCATTTTTATTCATGCAAATTCCAGTATGGTTCTCTCCCACACCTCTGGGATTGCTGCTACAGAAACCAAGGCACCCTCTCTCCTCTCATCTTTTTCTGCTGAGCAGAAAAGCAGCTTCCTTATCTGTTTCATTTTCTTTCCCTTGCAGCAAAATACTAATACAATGAGATGATGTGATAGGTATGTTTTTAATCTCCTATTTTGGGCAGTTAACTCCTGGAGGGGATCATTGGTCAACATCAGGAGGTGAACATGGGCCATACATCAGCCCCCAAAAGATAATTCTGATGAAAGGGGGTAAAGCCACTGACCTTGTGTCCTTCAAATTCTGTCTTGACACAACTGCTCTGCATCATTTCCTGCTGTTATTTTCCCCTCAGTCAGTACAGGTAGTTTTCAACTTACGACCAGAATTGAGTCCAAGATTTCTGTTGTTAAGTGAGACATTTATTAAGTGAGTTTTGTCCCATTTTATGACCTTTCTTGCCTCAGTGGTAAAGTGAATCATTGCAGTTGATTAGTTGATGACCCGGTTGGTAAGTGAATCTGGGTTCCCCATTCACTTTGCTTGTCAGAAGGCCGCAAAAGGTGATCACGTGACCTTGGGACACAGCCACGGTCCTAAATATGAACTGGTTGCCAAGCAACTGAATTTTGATCACATGATCATGGGGATACTGCAAAAGTCGTAACTGTGAAAAATAGTCATAAGTCATTTTTTTCAGCGCCATTGTAATTTTGAACAGTCATTAAATGAACTGTTTTAAGTCAAGGATTACCTGTATACTTAGCCATTCTTAACTCTTCCCCTACTTTCACCAGTAGTTGAACACACATTCTTACACTGTTTTTCTGGTTGGGGTTGGCTTTGAGCAAAATCAGCACAAGCTGGAATTAAAACATCTCTACTCTTTGGAGAGAACAATCCTCCTAAGGGCCAGGAATGATTGCAGGTCATTTTAGACAATTCTTCTTTGCTGCTATCCTTTCTCCATGATGTTTGGATTTTACTACCAATGCATCAATCTGGGAATTATTTTTCCATGGAATTGCATGTCAGTCAGCCATCAACCATGAAAATCATGATTCACCTCTATCGCTCTGAACTAATTACTTATTGAACTCAGGCTTTCCTCAAAGGCCTATCACAAATATGTGAAATTGTGTGAAACATACACACACAGGGTATTGTCGCAAAAATCTTTTGCCAGTGGTTATATAAAAGCCTCAGCTGGAGCCAATTGCTTCCTTTTCTACCACAATTGATTCTTTCACATCTCCTCGCTTGCAGATCTCTGCCACTTTCTCAGGTACAGGCAATATAGATTGGGAGTTTAATAAAAGCCAGGCAATTACATGAAGCAACATTTAAGTCACATTTTTTTCTAAGAAAATGGACATTGGTTTGTGCAAGTATAATCATGATTTAATGGCACACTGCCTCCACTTAAAACTTATGCGCAAATCAAATTGCAGCCATATAAAAAGCTGTTCTCCCAACTTCCCTTCTGCATTGCTAGTGAGAAGCAGGGACTCTAAAGTCTGTCTGGATACAAGTGATGAAATTCTACCAGTGTTTTAATTCCTCCTATTAGTTGGAGGACTTGGAGAAGTCCTGTCTCCTAAGAGAATCAAAAGACAAAGCATGTAATTTTGCTGGATTCTGCCTGAAAGAAATGCTCCCCCCAATCCCCCAGCTTAGATTTGAACATCCTTAACAGGGCCTTGAAGGTGATAGACATACAGAATGGATATTTGGGGATCACACAGCAAACTCATGGTTAGCTTATAGTTCTTGGGCTTAAACATTCAGGAACAACTATTGTCCATTATCTATCCAAAACAAGATGGACACAAATTACCAGAAATCTAAAATCATGGATTTTGCTAAGAAACCAAAGCAACAAACCTGGATAACTGAGAAGAGCAAGACTGAACTGGTACAATCTGTTAAATATCTAGGAGTAATATTTTATGACAGGAGATCCTAGAAAAGCCATGGCAAATATATTAAGCAAGTGGCATCAAAATCTACATAATCATTTTTTACTCCAAAGGAGATGAACTGATACCTCTAGCACTAAAGCTTTTTGAATCCAAAATACTAGTCCAAATACTCTGTGCAACTTGCGTTGACCCACATATGAAGAAAGACATCCTAGAGACAATATTGTACAAATAAGATTTTACTAGGCAAATCTCAGACCAACTCCCACCCAATACTCAGGCTTGAGTATTGAACATATTGCATGGAAAGTATCAGTGACATACCGGTTTAAGATAGTTATTTTTTCTTTCTCACTGCATTGTTATTGCTAGTCTTAGCTAATAAATTATATTTTACTATGGACAGAGGCAGTAGAGCAGGACTGCCTGTAGATTCCTTAATTAGGACTATAGTCAGGCTAAAAAGTTGATGCTACCAAGATTAGATGACATTGAATATCCTTTTGAAGTCAGCTCACACTCTCAAAGCTCCAGAAGTACAGTAGATCCATGCTCTTGGGAACCTGCAAGGTATTTGTATACTCTTATTTCCTTTAGTTTGTGGAAAGGATTTTTTTGGGGGCAGCTATTACATCCTTCCATCTCCACTCTTATTTGACAAGTGTGCTAATATTCTCCTATCTCAGCACATTCGTACTTGTGACTCCAGGAAAATCAATATCATTCAACGTCCTTTTTGTTGCAACACTTATAAAGATCTTCATAAGGGTATCATAACCCTCTTTTAATAAGTGCAGCTAAGAGAATGGATGGTTTTATACCCATTTTTTATCCTTCAGAGTCAAATTGTGAATCCGCCTGCATGGCTGCTAAATTTATTGTTGTAGGCAAGCTCTAACATCAAACAATCTTGCTCTTTCCTTTTCTTTTAATTGTTTGAGTTTCTTTGAGTTTCTTTGAGTGTTCCTAATGTTAATCTTTCATCAGGTATCTGATTTGGAGTATATCATGAAAGACAACATGCATTATTTAATGTTAAAACATACTGGCTGGAATGTTTGGCAAACACACACTTGCAAGAGCATCCTGACAACATTTGAGGCTGGCTATTAATGAGGACAATGGAGAAAAACCACAAGTTGGTTTAAAATGAATTGGGAATAATTAGCAAATGGGAAGCTAGAAATATGGCAGACCACTTGGTTTTTAGTAACAGCCCCGCTTGCCATAAATCATACTATTACATCACAAATTGAGAAGTGTTTTTTTTTGTTTTTTTTTGCTGAAGCTTAGTCTCCAGCAGGACTGCAATGTCTCCAATTGCCTTGAACTGCCATGTGACAGAGCAGATGGGGTTCCTTAAATGAATTGAGTTTGGGGATTTGTCAGCATCTCAGTTCATAGGTTGAAAAGTCCTTTGGAGCAGAGAGAAAAGAGGTATTAAAGTCCTTTAGGATGCTTCTGCATCACTGGTTGTTTCTCAAGATGATCCAGGACAGCCTTTCTCAACTGGGTAACCATCTGTCAGGCCCAAGGAGACAACACAGCAAAATCCAGTTGAGTTTAATCTTTTATTTGTTTATGCTTAATAGGCAGAATCTTGCCAAACTAGCTATAACTTTCTAACCTACTAGATATACCCTGAGAGATTCTAGAGCAGTGATGGTGAATCTTTTAGAGACCAAGTGCCCAAAAACTGGCCCTGCCCCTGCTCCACCCCCCTACCCTGCCCCTACTCTGCCCCCCCATCCCCTGCCCTGCCTGCCCACAGGACCACTCACCACCTCCAGGGCCTGCTGCAGATCGCCCAGGCAGCCCAGCAGCGCTATGGCAGCCACACCCTCTGCCCGCGCCCTGCAGCATCAACTGCATGATGGGGTGTGAGGGCAGAGTCTTGTCTACACTGCCTGGCTGCCATGTCCTTGGCTGCGCTGCTCCATGTGGGCCACGCTCGGGGGCGACTCTCCTTCAGGGGGGCTGCTGGAGAGGAGGGCGTCATGGGGGGAGGCAAGGCTGGGGCAACGGCACATGTGCCCACAAAGAGGGCTCCGAGTGCCGCCTCTGGCACCTGTGCCATAGGTTTGCCACCACTATTCTAGAGTGTGGCTACCCTGAATCTTATCCCCCCATACACACACCCTCCAGCCCAGACTGCACATTCTCTTAATCCGGATCTCTTTTTGAAAAGGTTCTGTGTTGCCAAAAGTTCTCCTTTCTGTTCCTCCAGATGCTCATTCCATCACACCACCAGATGTGTTGGAACTGTGGGATTCCCAGCTGATTTCTAGAATGCACAGCTCCACATACTGGGAAAGTATCAGATGTGGGAAGGCAGGTCTAGAGCATCTCCCGAATGCAGGAACCAAGTCCTGCTGTTGAAGCGTCTGAGGCTACACACACTGGTCCATGGCCATAGATGCAAGTGCAACATGAGCAACTTATTATAACCCATCTTGCTTAAGAAAACCGAAACATTATTTTCCTCATGCAGCTATGAACTTAAATGTCTGATTAAATATGCACAGAAAAAGTGGGAGAGGCATAAAAGAAGCAGGAGAAAAACATGGGCCACAACCTCAAGTATCTACTAAATTGGTATACTTGCTGACAGAGATTCAGCAAGGGAAGTCTTGCCTACAGTGAGTACACGTTCAACTGAAAGTGTGTAATTAAAGCCAGATCTAACATAATCTACTGCATAGGAATCCAAGTGTATTTTTTTTTCTCATTTGCTAATGGGTGGCTCATCTGTCTAGGACTATTTTTCTCAAGTGATTTATATACATTGATATCGGCGTGCCCTAATATTTCCTTGCTTGGTTATTCTATCCTATCTAGCACTGCTGATTTAGAATCAAAGAAGCTGAAGACTCCATATGCTCCCATAGGCTAGGAAAGACTAAGTCCAAATGTCCTATGCCTAGCTAAGGACTGTCCTAAAGAGACTGAAGTGGCTCCACTCTGTTTCAGACAATATTTGACCCCTAAGGAGATGCTAGAGGTCAAATCTAAGGTATTTTCATGCAAAGAATATGCTCTATTTCCCAGAACAACAGACTTTTCCCTTATAGATTAATTGAAACTACTGCAACCAAAAAGCCAATTTAAACGTGTCAGATCTTCATTCCCTATAAAGATATAGAACCTTAAAAACAGCAGTGACATGTGCGTGGTTTTTTTTCTGTATCCTTACTTTACTTTTCATTCTGAACTTCTGGCATCCCAAAACCCTTCCTAAACATGGTTGTCTTTATTTCACATTTAATGCTCTTATGTTCGTAAACATTAAGGTATTTATTCAGAGACCAGTATACAACCTTCAATCAAATTCACTTTTTAGCCATGATATATAGAATAGCAGTTTTAAATTAACATTCTGTTTTTAAAACTGTAGATATAGTCTCCCCTTGCTGCTAAAAATTAAGTGTGTGTGTGTGTGTGTGTGTGTGTGTGTGTGTGTGTGTGTTCTGAGCAGAAAGCAACTGTGGGAATTCCTCCTCGTCTGTTTTGTACAGCTCTTGAGCAGATGGGAAGATTTTAACTTCAACAAGTCCATATCAGAAATGTAATAGAAGTCTTCTCTGCATAGAAATGTACCAATTGAAAGTGTCACCTGTTGAATGTGTATAGTTGTTATGCTGTTGTTAAAGAAGCCATGGGAGATTTTTAAAAAATCGGAGGTACCAGATTATAACTGAAGTGCCATGCAAAGAGGGACAATAGCAATTAAAAATCACCTTTCGTTTAAGGAGGAAGCATAAGAATGTTCTAATTACCACTGGTGCTTCAAAAAACCAAGCAGCTTGGAATATAAGATCAAGATCTTTAATTTCTCATAAACTGTAAACACTTTGTTTAATCCCTGATGTGATCAAAGTTTTACAAATCAGAATGTGTACATCAAGCTTGGTTTTTCAAATAAAGCTTCTGGAGAAGGATGTGTCCAAGCAGACATCAAATGCAGATTCTCCAATAGCAAAAATCCTTCTAATGTACATCTACATGCTGCAGCTGCCAAAAAGGCCAACACAGTGCTCTGCATTAACAGAGGGATAGAATCAAGATCACGTGAAGTATTAATACCACTCTTCAATGCCTTGGTAAGGCCACACTTGGAATACTGCATCCAGTTTTGGTCACCACGATGTAAAAAAGATGTTGAGACTCTAGAAAGAGTACAGAGAAGAGCAACAAAGATGATTAGGGGACTGGAGGCTAAAACATATAAGGAACGGTTGCGAGAATTGGGTATGTCTAGTTTAACGAAGAGAAGGACAAGGGGGGACATGATAGCAGTATTCCAATATCTCAGGGGCTGCCATAAAGAAGAGGGAATTAAGCTATTTTCCAAAGCACCTGAAGGCAGGACAAGAAGCAACGGGTGGAAACTAATCAAGGAGAGAAGCAACCTAGAACTAAGGAGAAACTTCCTGACAGTGAGAACAATTAATCAGTGGAACAGCTTGCCTCCAGAAGCAGTAAATGCTCCAACACTGGAAGTTTTTAAGAAGAGACTGGACAGCCACTTGTCCGAAATGGTGTAGGGTTTCCTGCCCGAGCAGGGGGTTGGACTAGATGACCTCCAAGGTCCCTTCCAACTTTACTACTATTATTATTATTATTATTTCTCAGCCTTAGCAACTTTAAGATAGGTGCACTTTAACTGCCAGAATTCTCTAACCAGCATGTTAGCTGGGGATTTCTGGGAGTTTAAAGTGCACCCATCTTAAAGCTGCTAAGGTTGAAAAATACTGGACTAAAGCATCTTAGCATTTGCACAGTGCTTTCCTCAGATTCTACCTACTGTATTAATGATGGAGGCAGGAATTCAAGGTTTGTCATGATAAAGCCGCAGCTGAAGCCGAACAGCTCTGCATTGAATCCAGCAGCATCCCCACAAACAACACACATGGGAAAGACTTGCCTTCCTTGACCTGACCTTGTGAAACTTGCTACCAAAAGAAAGCAAGCCGATAGCACCAGACCTTCCCTATCAACAAGCCGCACTCCCCAGTATTTTTTATATTTAGTTATATCTCACCTTTATTATTTTTACTGATAACAGCAGGTCGCAAACATACCTAATACATTTCCTCCTTCTATTTTCCCCACAACAAACCTGTGAGATGGGTTGGGTTTTGAGTGACTGGTCCAAAGTCATCCAGCTAGCTTTCATGCCTAAGGTGTGACTAGAACTCCCAATCTTATGGTCTCTAGCTTGGTGCCTTAACCCAGGGGTCTTCAAACCTGGCCCTTTTATGACTTGTGGACTTCAACTCCCAAAATTTTGGGAGTTGAAGTCCACAAGTCATAAAAGGGCCAGGTTTGAAGACCCCTGCCTTAACCACTAGACTAGACTATCCTTGTGAGGGGAAAGGAGCTCTCTGCTCATTCACATGAACTGCTGACTGCTGCTCTGTGGTGTCACCACCAATGCAACTGTAGAGTTAGCCACATATTTGGAAGAGGCAGAAACAACACCAATCCTGTCTCTTAAATTCTGTTGTTCCTAACATCATCCAGCAGATATTGGTGGTTTTGCTACAGAGGTCACTTTGTAAATTTGGTCTCAAGTTTAGGGCAGTGCTAGACATTCAGCAGCCCTTTAATTCTGAGCTCTTACCTGTCTCTTACCAAGCACTAGAGGAGGGCTTAGATTTCATAGAGAGGAGATTTAAGGCTTGTAGGACACACTGGACTCTTTGCAATTCAATGGCCCATGAAATTTTATTGGACTAGCTTCAAGTTGGACAACTGTTGGGGAATGGAGGGAGGCTGTGCAGCTCAAAATTGGGTTTTAATGGGCTTTCCAAAACTTCATGCCATGGCAATATCAACCTCTTGATCTCTTGGAAAATATATTTTTTTAAAAAATTAAGAGATTGTATTTCCCATAGATGAGGTCCCTTTTGCATTGTCTGCCAAGCTCCTTGGACTTCAGTCAGTGTCAAGTTGGCTCCCAGAGCAAGCCTTGGCTGGAAATGTTTGGATTTGGGCACATCATCCACAAAAACCTCTTTTTGAAGAACTATTTCTTCCACTCTATTTAAATATAAGATATTATTGACTGGAAGATAAACCTATCTGCTACTAGGCTGTCATATCTCAGAATAGGGAGAAATTTAGTACTGGTGTAAAATTGACTTGGGTAAAGGATTTGTGAGAGCTCATCTCCACCCAGGCAATAATGTCACGGTGTCCAATGAGCAGACATAAGAATCCCACACCTGTGACGGATTCATCCAGTAGGATTTGGACAGTTCCCATTTCCTGACTGTGTTATTACCAGACTCATTAATAAGATAGGTAGGTAGGTAGGTAGGTAGGTAGGAAGGAAGGAAGGAAGGAAGGAAGGAAGGAAGGAAGTAAGTAAATAAATAAATAAATTATTTCAGAAGATGCCATTATGCGCACAAATGTCCAAATGCATGTACACTACAGTACATATACATGCATGTACACTACAGGGACAATCCAGATTTTTCAACACTGGAGGCAAGATGTCATACAAGCAACTCCCTGATTTCTAACAGAATATTAAGTAACTGTTAAGTATATGTGAAATCGGTAGCCTGAACCAGCTGTTTCACCTTACCTCATAACAGGATTTGCCCTATAGTGCCCTATAGCAAACCTAACCTACATCTCACTAACCCACACTTGGCTATAAAAACAGGAGCCCAGTCAGTTTCTTCTCAGTTGTTTCTGGTTTGTGTAGCAGACCACTTTCTCTGAGGATCCCAGCGTGAGTGGTGAGTAAGACATCAGGAAATCTACTCTCTAGACCACTAAACCCTGAAGCCCAACACTGCCCACATCTAACCCATGCTTCTGGCAGAAGGCATCTTAGGAAGAACCCTGCACATCCCTCCTTGCAATAAATTAGACGCAAGAAAAGCAGTACATTTGTCGATAAGGACACCGCTATTGAATTTTGGCTCTTACACTTTTCCTCTTCAGTAATTTCAATATGTAGTTTAACTTACTGTTCTCTCTTCCCACTCCTGCAAGTCATTGCTGGAAAGAAAAGCTTTAATCAAGAAACCAGAGCTTCTCTTGGGCTAGAACTCATTTGTCAAGGAAAAAATATATAATTCCACAAGGTCTGCAATAACATTCTCTCATTATACATCAAAAGCATCTGCACTTTTGAAAGTTTAATCAACGCCTAGGCTCATAATGCAGGTATCCTGTAGCCAGGCTCCAGAACAATTTCACTCGAGAAAATTATTTAACTCAATCCTTGGTGAAGAAAAAGCAGGAAAGAAAAACCTGTTTTTGTTGCTTTATTCCTAAGATGCCTGATACCCATTATTATTTGAAAAGCTATTCCTCTATTCATGCCTTCACAGTTACCTGATATGTAATAATCAGTGTTCCCATAGCAGGCTTCCTAGTTTCAGATTGTGTCTCCATTTCTAAGCTGCATTATTACTTTTGTTTGCTTGCTTATGATTTCAGAATCCCAACTCTTTCACTTGGAAAACAGCTGCTGCAGAAACCTCTTTATTTGGCAGTGAGTAAAGCTACACATTAGCTGCAAGGAAGCAGAGAATATTCTCGGTCTTCATTTATTTCCATATATGTAATAATAATAACAACAACAACAACAACCTTGGAGATCATCTAGTCCAACCCCCTGCTCAGGCAGGAAACCCTATACCATTTCAGACAAATGGCTGTCCAGTCTCTTCTTAAAAACTTCCAGTGTTGGAGCATTCACCACTTCTGGAGGCAGGTTGTTCCACTGGTTAATTGTTCTGTCAGGAAATGTCTCCTTAGTTCTTGGTTGCTTCTTTCTTTGGTTAATTTCCATCCGTTACTTCTTGTCCTGCCTTCAAGTGCTTTGGAGAATAGCTTGACTCCCTCTTCTTTGTGGCTATTATCTATTTCTATCTATCTATCTGTCTATCTGTCTATCTATCTATCTATCTATCTATCTATCTATCTACCTACCTACCTACCTACCTACCTACCTACCTACCTACCTACCTACCTATCTATCTTTGTTAATGATAATCTGCAAGAAAGATGGAGCTATTTGGGATATACTAAGTCAGAGGGATACATAAATAATTGAGGTAGGGACAGGGGGAATGTCTCAGCTAAGACCCCTGAGACATTTTAGAGATGTGTTGTGGCTATCCATTGTGTTGTGGCCCAAACCTGGCTCTCCTAAAGCAACCAAAATGAAATCACTTTGAAGATACAACATAAATTTATTAAGCATGCAAAAAACTACCCTGTACAGCAGATTTTCAGCAAAGCACTAATGCAGGGTAGGCAACCTTGGCTCTTTTATGACTTGTGGACTTCAATTCCCAGAATTCCTGAGACATCCATGCTGAGGAGAAATGGAGAAGTTTCCATACTGAGCCATGCTGTCTCAGGAATTCTGGGAGTGAAGTCCACGAGTCATAAAAGAGCCAAGGTTGCCTACCCCTGCACTAGTGGCTTGTTGAGCAACCCTGGGCAAAAAACAGAAGTTCAGCTTATATTCCTATGGCCTACTATATTACAAACACCAGACAAAGGAAAAAGAAGACACTGTATATTACAGCATGATGTTGGGATGCTTTTGATAAACCCATCTAGATGACATTATTATTATTTATCTCTTCCTACTAGGTCAGCATGAAAGCTAAACAATTTCTGAGATGTAATTGGTGAATAAAAACAGTTTGTTTACTGGGCCACTGGCTCTTCCCCTGCAGTCACTTAGGGTCAGTACAGTTTCCTGTGAATGTTTTATTACAAAGGAACTTTAAATAGTTCACACGTATTGTGTGTTTGTGGGAGAGATAGAGATCTCATAAGTTTCATAGTGAATACACATATACGTGTATATGGGGAGATACATTTTTGCACAACAATTGCAATAGTGAAGTTGTGCTTCAACTCATATATTCGTAAATGAAGTAAAATTTCATAAAATGCCAACTAACCGGATCCCAGTTAAGTACAGTGTCTTTTTAATTTTGCATCGGCTGGAGAAGTGGGATGTGCGTGACAAACTGAAGAGCATTTCTGCACTTCTGCACTTAAATCTTCAGCCAAAACTTTCAGAAGGTCTGATGAATTAGGTCAGGGGTAGGGAACCTTGGCTCTTTTATGACTTGTGGACTTCAATACCCAGAATTCCTGAACCAGCCATGCTGACTTAGGAAGTCTGGGAGTTGAAGTCCACAAGTCATAAAAAGAGCCAAGGTTCCCTACCTCTGAACTAAGTCAACAAAAAAGTGAGGGAATCTATAAAGAGGTTTTAAAAAATCAGAATGACAGCTATCACCTCATGATTAAAGCCCCAAATCTTTTCTATGTCCATCAATGTCAGACATGCATACAGAGGGGCAGAGCTTCGATTACATGATCGCAGTCACTATCTTGACTCTTTGACAAACACTACACACACACACCCTCACTCCACCCTTATCATAAATGCCACTGGTAAAAGTGATAAATAATGCAATTAAAACAGTTATAGCAGGGCTGAATAAAATAGCAGTATGGAACAACATTTACAGACTAGCTTGGGAAAATCTCTTCAGATCTAGGACAATTCACCACAATTTGCTTGTTTTCTTCTGTTGGTGAACAATCATAAAAAGAGAGATCAAAATTTATTCCCAAGGAAATCTGGTAGTTCTGTCTCCATCTTTCTGTCCTTGCCAGCTCTGGGATCTGCTCAAAAAGCAGCATTTTTTCTCTCCTCTGTACTCACTGAGCTGCCTGTTGAAACGGAGTCCCATTAAGGCTAATAAAAATTGACCCAGTATTTTTCTATTTAACAGGTTGTGTTGATTGCTCACTCTCACAAATTGTCCAGTGTGTTTTCCTCATCAAATTTCTTTGTTGTATTGGGAAGCCTAGAAGTGCCTCAAGAAGGTCAACTTTGCCAGTTAGTCATTTTAACCTTTTGATACCATCATGACAGTGTTTTGGGATGATGATAAATGAAAGAATCATCACAATCTCTACTAGAAACACAAGCGTGCTTGCTGTTTTGAATGGATCACGGCTGTTGTGAAGACACACAGAAGAACCCATTTTGCACACAAAAGGAGAAAAAAAAGAAGAGAGCAGACATAAAACATTAGATGCAACAACGTTCTTCCTGCAGCTCTTTTCAAGATAACTTTTGAAGCAGAGCTGATACAAAAAAGATTGAATCATTTAGCTGCAGCCTTTTCAAAGACTTTGCTATTTATGGTAAAGGATAGACTCTTTATTCACTTAAGCAGGCCCCAGGTAGTCCAGAGAGAAGTTGATTTAGGAAAACATTAAAGTAGTTCCCTGCAAAGACTGATCTCATACTTAGGATGGATCAAAACAACTACCACTGTCTCTTTGTTGGCAATCGTGTAAGAAAGTTAAGTGTCCTGTGGCTAGCAAATGGTGCCATGGGAAGGAAGAGAGGAGAAAACTCACCAAAACAGCAATATGAAATCAAAAATAAACAATATGTAACAAACAATAACTAATTCAACTAACCCTAAAGTAGTTGAATGGATCATTTGCATAACAATCAATGCTAAGACACACAAGTCACAACCAAAATTAACCAACTACATTAAGCAAATTTAGCCCATTGCACCAGCTCAGAAGCTTGGTCTTTATGTGACCAGTGAAATGTTGTGTGAATAAGCCCTGTGAAGTTCACTGAGTTGCCAGCCAGTTCCTCTTAACCTAAACTTGCATTAAAAAACAGGGGAAGGATATAAAAATGATGTTTGAAAATACCTGAGTTGTTCTCCACTCACTTATTGAATAAATATGCATGAATCTGCATCTGAGTAAAAATAACAAGTTGGATCTCAGCCTAATACCATATAATCATGAAATATGATTAAAAGTTTTTTTAACTAATGATTTATACCACCTTACAACATCCCCCAACTCTCACTGTGATGATAGATCACTGATGGAGACAAGATTTACATTACCACTGCTCTGGTTGGTCAATAAATCAATGTAAATCACTAATGAGCCAGGATTTAACTTGGTACTCTAAAGGCAAAAAACATGATTTTAGGTGAGGCCCAGGTACACTGGACAGCCTGAGAAAAGGCCTTCTTACTATTTACATAGGGGGATTTTTCCCAAGCCATGAGGAAGACATGAGATGCATCTTAGATTAAAGAAACACAACTTTATTCTCTCACAAAAATAAGGAGAAACCAACTTTTAGATCTCTCTGTGGTAGGGGTCCCCAACCCCTGCGCTGCGGCCCACTATCAGGCCTTGAGCCATTTGGAACCAGGCTGCAGAAGTAGTGGGCGAGTTGTGCCTACACACTTTCATGGGCAGTCTGAAGCACATACGGTTGCGCTCCCTTTGCTTGCCCACTGCTGGAGTGTGCGCGCTCCATGCTTCCCCACTGCTCACGCAGAATCATCCCCTCTGCTCCTCCCCGCCAGTCCACAAAGACAGAACTCTGTTCTATGGGACCCTTCCAGAGATAATTTGAATATCTCCTTCTGATGTCAGGTGGTGATGGGTGGCTTTTCCTTGGCTTCCAGTACAGATCTGTCCATAGCTTGTATGGGAGCATTTCAATACCTGTATATTAATTCCAGGGCTAGGTGTTCCTTGCTAGTTGCAGGATATCATAAACCTTCAAACTCTAGATCAGGGGTAGGCAAACTTGGCTCTTTTATGACTGGTTCAGGAATTCTGGGAGTTGAAGTCCACAAGTCATAAAAGAGCCAAAGTTGCCTACCCCTGCCCTAGATGGAATGCTGCCTTGGAACCCAAAGAGAGCTAGCATTCCATCTCCTCCTTCAGCAACTGGCTGAGAAGTGAGGAAGGAGTGTCTTTTTCATCTCACTAATGTTTCAGGAAGTCTGTTTGCACTTCTTTCCTTTTGGGTCTACACCAGTAGTGGGATTAGCCAGTTCACACCAGAACTGGTAGCTAATTTTTTGTTGCTCAGGCCCAGAATGGACTTCTGGAAGCGGCATCCACACAGAGAACCGGTTATTCCCATATTTGAACCCCACCATGTTCTATACCACATACTTCCGGAACTAGGGAATGACAAGCAACTTAATCAATCTACTCCTGGCAATATTCCTATTGCCAATTAAGTTGGTATCAGAGTATGACAAATCCTATTCAAACAACTACTGGCTCCCTTATGCTGCTTTCCTGAAGGATTGAGTGGGCAGGGAGCAACCTGCCAGAGGTAGAGATTCATGTGATCGTGGTCATTCTTGTCTTTGGGAATGGGAAAAGAACACAACCCAACTCATTACCCAACCGCTGCTGGTGAGACACACATGCCATGTAAGAAAGATGCTTGTTACTAGTAATTGTTGCAAACATTTAACAGTGATGCTTGGGTTCAGGGAACTCAGTAGAACTATCATCTGAACAGACATGTGGTGGGCTTGCCTTGTTAGAAGGGCTGATTGCAAAAAGCAAAATAGACCCTTAGGCTGCTCAGCCATTAGAACAGAGAACAGTGTCCCTCCCCCCAACCTCCACTAGTTTCTATATTATGCAACCGTAATGAACGCCACATAAAAATGCTTCTCTGTTGACCTGCGCCAAGCAGCAGTATCATTTCCAAAGATTCATATCCCTTTCAAAATGCAGAATGTGGAATACTGTCTTTTTGTTCCATTAAAACATTAACCAAGTTAAAACAGCTTCAGCTCCTATTAGGATTGGCTCAGAGGTGGGTTTCAGAGAGGATTTGACATCAGCTGTGACTGATCCCTGTCATTTGGATTGACCAGTCAGGTTTTTTATTTTTTGCCAGAAAGAAAATCATGATGGTTCACTCCAGTGTGTGTGCAAAACCCCTGCTAGCTTTTCATACCGAGTACAAAAAGAAACAATAATTAGCTTGGGATTTTTTTTTTCAGCTAAGCTATCAAAGGGAGAATAAGGCCGGCATCTTGGTGCAGCTATGTGCTTCAATCCCAGGTTTGGCAATTAACTGGGAGGCAATTTTTAAATTTTGATTAAAGCTTTGGTTGATCATTCTACTCACTGAGTATACAGTTTTTAAAAAGCATAGCTAATTGATTCAACAGATGGATATGCACAGGAGTGGGGTTGAGCGATTCTGTTCTGGCGAAGCGGGCACAGCAGCGCCTGCATTTTTTGCATCGCATGAAAAAGCACATCTTCTTTCCCCTGTCCTGACCACTTTCTACAGAGGGACGATCAAGAGCATCTTGTCATACAGCATTACAGTCTGGTTTGGAAGTATCACTGCTTCAGACAGGAAGGTGGTGCAGAGAGTGGTGAGAATGGCCAAAAAGATCATTGGCAGTTCCCTCCCTCCCATCCAGGACATAGCGCAGAAGCTATGAGCAGGGTCTGTAAGATTATCTGAGACACAAAACATCCTCATCACCACCTGTTTTCCTTGTTACCTTCTGGAAGGAGGCTTCGTGGGATCCATAGCAGAACATCCAGATTCAGCCATAGTTTCATTCCATAGAGCATTAACCTTGTGAACTCTCAAGCTTCCTCCTTCCGTTATATATTCAAAATGGACAGTATTTAATATTTATTTGCTACGTATATGTAGGGGTGTGGGTCTATACATATGTTGTTCATAGTATGTTTAGGTCTGTGTTGTGTATGTGTTTCACTTTGAGAGCGGGCAACTAAATTTCATTTTTGAAGTGTGCCATTTTGCCCACAGTAAAAAAAATTACAATAAAGATTATCTTATCCTATTAAGAAGGTTGCAGTCCAGGAGAAAAGATTGCACAACTTCTCTTCATCCTTTTCTTGTGGAATTAGATTGCATTATGCCTCATCTTTTTTCCAGTCATTGATCCAGGGAGAAGATCTGAAATTATTATTATTATTATTATGGATCATCGCACAGTCAGCCAGATGTTCAGACTGGATTAGGCATTTTGACCTAGAATAGGCAGATGTGGATGTTTGATGGTATTACAGGTATCGTCGCAGGATGGAAGCAGTTCCTAGTAAGGCCGCCTTTTGCAATTGACTAATAGCGAATTTGTCAATGCCAATGGGGTTCAAGTGGTTCTCCAGTTGTTTTGGGATTGCACCCAAGGAGCCTATGACTATTGGTACTACCCTTGCTTGCTTTTGCCACAGTCTTTCTATTTCTATTTGTAGGTCTTTGTATTTTGTTATCTTCTCCAGTTCTTTCTCATCTATTCTGCTGTCTCCAGGCACTGCCACGTCCACTATCCAGACTTTTTTGTCTTTCTTATCGACAATTGTTAAGTCTGGGGTGTTATGTTGCAGGTGTTGTCTGTTTGAATTCTGAAGTCCCAGAGCAGTTTAATTTTATCATTTTCTATGACTTTCTCTATTTTATGATCCCACCAGTTTTTGCTTACAGGCAAATGATATTTTTTGCAGATCTTCCAATGCACCATTGTTGCTACTTTGTCATGCTGCTGCTTGTAGTCAGTCTGTAAAATCTTCTTGCAACAGCTTACCAGGGGGTCCAGTATTTCTTCAGCTTCTTTGCATAGGTGGCACTTACTGTCTGTTGCTGTCTTCTCAATTTTGACTATATATGCATTTGTCCTTGTGCAGCCAGAATTAGTCCCTCGGTCTCATTCTTCAATTTTCTTGCTCTTAGCCATTGCCAGGTCTTGTTATTATCTGCTTTCCCAGCTATTTTTTTTTTTTTTTTAATGTACTGGCCATGTAGTGCTTTGTCTTCCCATGCCTCTATTCTGTTTTTCATTTGGTCTTTCTTATAGGCCAGTTTGGTCTCTCCAGTAGTCAATAAGCCTTCCTGATATACTAATTTCAATGCATCTTCATCATTGTCCTTCAGATATTCTTCCAAAGCCATTTTTTCTTCTTCAACCATCTGATGTACTTGCAGCACTCCACGCCCACCTATTTGCCTTGGTAGATAAAGTCTGTCAATGTCACTTCATGGATGAAGGGCATGATTCATTGTTATTATTTTTCTGATCTTCCTATCCATTGCTTTTAGTTCTGCTTGAGTCCAGTCCACTATTCCAGTTGTGTATCTAATGACTGGAATTGCCCAGGTGATTGCCTTTATGGTATTTCCTCCACTGAGTTTGGACTTCTTCACTCTCTTGATGTATTCACCTCTAATCTTTTTCTTGACTTCAGTGTCCTTGATGTTGTCAGCTTGAAGGATACTCTAGTATTTGTAGTAATCTTCCTCATCCAGACTCTTAATATTATTTTCGTGGGGTATCTTGATTCCTTCAGTTTTCACTATTTTTCCTTGTTTGATAGTAAGTGTGCACACTTGTCCAAGTCAAACTCCATTGCAATATCTTGGCTATATATACGGACAGTGTTGAGCAGCGATTCTATTTCAGATGATGTTTTTCCATACAGCTTCAGATCATCCATGGAAAGGAGGTGGGATAGTGTGGCAGATGTTTTTGATGTTTGATAGCCATGTTCTGAGTTATTCAGTATTGTTGACAGAAGAAACAATGCAATAACAAATAGTAATGGTGATAATGAATCTCCTTGAAATATTCCTCTCTTGATGTTAGCCTCTCCCAGTCTCTCATCATTGACCTGCAACTGTGTTTTCCATTGTGCCATCGATCTTTGCACAAATTTTCTGATGTTTCTACTGACTCCTGTTATTTCTAGGCACTTGATTATCCAGTCATGTGGCAGAGAGTCAAATGCCTTTTTGTAGTCAATCCATGTCACATTCAGGTTGGTCTTCCTTTTCTTGCAGTTTTCCAGGATCATTTTGTCTATTAGGAGTTGATCTTTTGTTCCTCTGCTATTGGGGCGGTTTCCTTTTTGCTCAGGTGGAAAGAGATTGTTTTCAATTAGATGCTGTTGTACTGCAATCGCTACCACACCAATTAGCTGCTGCTGTTGTTGTTGTTGTTGTTGTTGTTGTTGTTGTTGTTATTATTATTATTATTATTATTATTATTATTATTATTATTGAGTTGGAAGGGACCTTGGAGGTCTTTTAGTCCAACCCCCTGTTCAGGCAGGAAACCCTATACCATTTCAGACAAATGGTTGTCCAGTCTCTTCTTTAAAACTTCCAGCATTGGAGCACCCACAACTTCTGGAGGCAGGTTGTTCCACTATTAGGGTTTGGTTCTGATATTTCTCATTTGATTATCATTGTGGTTTGAATGGGATTCCATAGGGCATAAGCTGATAGAGATAACAATAAAAACAGATGGAAAAGATTGGTTTAATGTGTCGTGTGAACCCTACTATTGTCTTAGCATTTGCAAATCGGGTCATCCAATCAATGCAGTTATTACGGCTAAGGCAACTTATGTGAAAAGAATTGTGTTTTTCATCAGAGTTTTATACAGTATATAGCCAGGGGTAACCAGGAAAATAATCGCATAACCATAGATGCTCATTTCATTATTTTTGCTCTAAAAATATTGTTTATTCTCCTGTGAATGCCTTTAACATCAGGACTGCAAAAGCAAACTCAACTACATTTGCTGTAATGATAATGGCACTATAATTTAAGCAGGTTTGAAGCAACATATCATTACGAGTTTTTCTTTCCTTCTTTCTTGAATTAATAGGGGTTGTGTGCATATTCAGTTCTAACATCGAGGATAGTGAAACAGTTATAAAGTATGAACTGGGAATGGGAAGATCAAGAAAGGAAAAAATGTTAATTCAGTTTTTCAGGGCTGACCCCCCCCCCAAAAGACAATTAAATTCAACTTTTCAAAATTGTCTAACTGCAGTTTGGGGATTCTTTTAAAATTTTCTGTGCTTGAAATTTCACCCAGTGGTAGCAACTAGGAATGCTTAACATGTAATTCCACTTGTTAAAAGAGCTTTAGTCATTTCCCATCCTTCATGCCTTTGTAACTCAAAGAACATGCTTACTTATAGCGAGACATTTTTAATAGATCTGGCTTTAGAAATAATTCCGGCATCGGTGATGATCTCCCTCCTAGCAGCAATTTCATATTACTCCTACTTTCTATTGCTTCTGCTCAATTTGGGTTTTACTCCCGGCATATTTCAAGATGCTGTTTTTAACCTTAAGATTCAAAATAGCTTGGGATTTACATAATGATGAACTAGACCAGAAAACCTGATAATGATTGGAAGCTGCATGTAAAAAAGCAACTTTGGGAAAAATGGAAATATTTATTTGTTTGTTACTTTTTTAAAAAAAGGAATCACAACCCTTCTATTTTGCTCTATGGAGTAGAGAGTTGGTCTCTGACAGAAGGCCACCTGAAGAGACTAGAAGCATTTGAAATGTTGATTTACAGGCGGCTGTTACATATAAGCTGGATTGACAAGATCAGAAATGAGGAGGTGATAAGCCACCTGGGAAAGCCAAGGGAAATCATCAAAACAATTAAAAAACGAAAATTAGAATATTTCGGACATGTGATGTGACACCCAGAAAAATACGGCATACTCCATTTAATCCTCCAGGGAAAGATTGAAGGCAAACGAGGTCCAGGCAAATGAAGAACATTGTGACTTCAAAATCTAAGGGACTGGTTTGGACAAAACTCAGCAGCACTTTTTCGTGTGGCTGCTGATAAAAACAGGATCGCCAACATGATCGCCAACGTCTGATAATGGATATGGCACAAGAAAAAGAAGAAGAAGAACCCTTACCAATCTCTACGGAATTGCCAATACATCTTGATCAACCTTTGGACTCTTCCCTGATTGCCATCAGTAGACATCTATTTCTTATATACAGTGCTTTTATTCTAAAAAAAAAAAAAAAAAAGGTGCCGGAACTCACACACATCATACAACCACCTTGCCTACCCTATAAGGTTCCATCCAAAAAAGGTGCTGGAACTCTGTTCTGGGCATTCTATGAGAAAAAGAGCCCTGTGTTATATAGACAGTGAAGATATAAAAGGATACAGGACTTTTGATTTCTCTGGAAAGGCTCTCAATCAATGGATTCACTGGATCCAGTGAATCATCAGTAGGTGTTTTGTGCAATATTTTCTTGCTGAGAAAGAGAAGTTGAAGATAAGCTTTGGTGTCTCTCGATTTCCTTCCTCCAGATGCCCTCTTTGCCTTTCTCTTTCTATCTCCTGGATAGGGGGAGCATTAGAGCTGTGGTAGCGCAGTGGTTAGAATGCAGTACTGCAGGTCAACTCACTGCTCACTCCAGGAGGTCGATTCTGAACGACTCAAGGTTGACTCAGCCCTTCCATCCTTCCAGTAAAATGAGTACCCAGATTGCTGGGGGGCAATATACTGACTCTGTAAACTTTTAGAGAGGGCTGTAAAGCACTATGAAGCAGTCTATAAGTCTAAGTGCTATTGCTATCAGATAATTAGCAAGCTAGGCCATAGGTCGGCAACCTGCGGCTCCAGAGCCGCATGTGGCTCTTTGAGCCTTCCCCTGCGGCTCCCAGCCTCCTCTGCCATTTGCAGAGAGAGAAAGAGAGAGGCACTTGCGCTTCTCTCTCTCTCTCTCTCTCTCTCTCTCTCTCTCTCTCTCTCTCTCTCTCTCTCTCTCTGTGTGTGTGTGTGTGTGTGTGTGTGTGCGTGTGTGCGTAAAAAAAAGAGAGTGGACTCATGGTGTTCTCCAATGAGCTGAAAAGCTTACTGGGTGGGGCTCCTGCCTTGGCTGTGTCTCTGCAGGAAGCAGGAAACAGGAAGCAGGAAGGGCGGGAGAGAGCTATGTAGCCCAGCTATGCTGGCTCAGGAATTCTGGGAATTGAAGTCCATGAGTCATAAAAGAGCTGAGGTTGCCTACTCCTGAGCTTATTGGAGAACAGCTTGAAGCCAGCTTGCCAGGTGAGCAGAAGATTGGAGAGAGGGAGAGGGGGGAAGAGAGAGAGAGAGGGAGAGGAAGAGAAGGGGAGAGAGACAGACAGAGACCCTTTTGACATCTAAAATGAAGATAACACTGCATATACCCTTTTTTACCTTACCATATATACTGTGTGTGTGTGTGTGTGTGTGTGTGTGTGTGTTTGTAGATTTTCACGGGTATAGGTATGCAGGTCTTGGTGTATTCGGGTCTTTTTCCGTGTAAGATTGAGAGTAACTTGGCGACGTTTCGACCATCAGGCCACAGGTTCTCCTCCCCTCTTTGTCAGCTGAGTCAAGCAAGTATATACAGAGAGTTTTTCAGACAGACGGTCTGATTTATTGCACCTTAGGCATTTTGACTGCTATACTGCGGTTCTACTTTTTTATATATATAATCTCTTTTGCCTTGTAGCCCCCCAACTACGGGCATTAAGCAGGCTCAAGTCGCTATAAAATGGTAAAAAAGGATATATGCAGTGTTATCTTCATTTTAGATATCAAAAGGGTTTTGCAGCTTCCAGTGTTTTGTTTTCGGTGGGAAATGAGTCCAAGTGGCTATTTGAGTGTTTTGAGTTGCCTACTCCTGAGCTAGGCAGTTTAACACTCCTTCTTTAAGCTTTTTGAACTGGCCAAATAGCTATCTTCCCCTTTCTGCTTTTCTAATTAGGGTAAGGGTTAGGGTTAAGGTTAGGGTTAGAGTTAGGGTTGAGCTGGAGCCCAGCTTCAGGGAACTTCTTTCTCTTCAGAATGTGTGCTTTGGCTATTCTATGCATGGTATTTATGTGGTCTTATCAATAGTCCAAAGCATATATTTTGATAGAGAGAAATTCTCTGAGGACGGACGCCAGCACAAGTCCAAAAACTCAGAAGACTAAACTGCTGGTCCAGATGACCAACTCAGACTGAATCCTGCAACATAATCCCGAGATACCTATATTTGCTTTCATTCATAAGAAATCTTCCTGTTACTCATCCATTTCAAGTCTTCTTACAAATCATCCCATCAGTGATAATGGCTCTGAATGGCACTCCTTGCTCATTTTTGATTACCTCAATCAAACAACTCTGTCCTGCAAAAATCAAAATATACGTTTGCTGCATCTCCAGGAAAAAAGAAGCAGGCAAAAGGCATCAAATCCAATATTAGGAACTGGAGATCTGATTTGCAAACATATTCTTCTCTGACAATGGAATGTAAACAGAAAAGATTATTTCTTCACTGTTCTTCTTTTCATTGGATCTGGTGTTTGGATAATGGTGTAAAGCCTTTAATCAGAAACACCAGAAATTAAGCAAACTGTTTTGTGTCCAATTTACATATTTTTTCTTTGTGCAATTATAACTTGCACTAGATTTTTTTTCCAGCAAAATTAGCTACATGTCTAGGGATCATTACATGATCCACATGAAATCCTTTCTATAGTTCTTTTCTGCCCCAAATTCAAGATGCCACCCAATAGATCCATTTTCTGGCTTCTTCAACAAATGACATTTCGTGACATCAAATTGTGCATGAACAATGAACACTCCTAAAAATACAAGTAGAGAGGTTTCCATTGGTTCAATAACAAACTCATAACTGGAAGAATGTTCCCCTCCATCCAAAGTCAGGCAAATACTTTTCTTTGAGATTAAATATCACAGAAAAAGTTTGCTAGGTGCTTTTGTTTTATTTTCTTTATCTTCTTGGGAAAAGACCAACCTATCATTGGGGAACTGAAGGTGAAAACCTATTCCAAGTTGGGTACATAACTATAAATCTTCCAAGATATCAGGAACAAAAAGCCATTGTATCCAGAATAGAGGCAAAAAAAAAAAAAATAAGCAAAATATGTTACAGAGGTTTCCCCAAGGTTTGATTTTCATTTTTGATGAACTTATCTACTGTTCCTTTGTCTACAGTTATTCTCTGAATTTAATATTAAATTAAATTCAGGCCGCACCCACCCTGGCCACACACCCCCACCCCCACCCCCAGGGCAACCGCAATGCTGATGCGGCCCTCAATGCAGTAAGAGTCAATTAGGACTTACAGTATATGACTGGCTGCTTGTGTATAAGTGAGAGAGAGAGAGAGAGGGAGGGAGGGAGGGAGGGAGGGAGGGAGGGAGGGAGGGAGGGAGGTAGAGAGAGAGAGAGAGAGATCAGTGCATAAAACATGCATTCATACTGCATTTCATTTCTAAATTCACTAACTATTCAGTAACATCTATTGAACATAATGGGAATTACTTTTGCGTCAATGTTCTCAAGGACTATGCTGAAAGTATGAATAAATATCGGTGTAATTTAAACATTACTGACTGGACAGATGTATATTCAAATGCAGATATTAAAGCAATACAATCTGTAGACCTTGTTGGTGGCAAGACAGATCTGACATGCCCTGCTCTTTATCCAATCAGGTTGCTTTCTATCCCTTTTCTCATCAAGCAATAGGAGTGTTTGTGTCTGTATTAGCTCCAGGAAAGACATATCTTGTTTATAGATACAGGTAGTTCTTGACCTATGACCATAATTTGAACGGGAACTTCTGTCACTAAGTGAGATGGCAATTGAGGGGTTTTTTTGCCACAGTGATTAAGTGAATCACAGAGGTCATTAAGTAAATTATGCAATAATTTTTTCCCATTGACTTTGGTTGTTAGAAGCCCTCGTAAAAGGCAATCATGTAAATGTTGTAAATTCATGCTGATTGTCAAGCAACTGGATTTTGGTCACAAGTCTGCGAGAATGCTGCAACAATCATAAGTTTGAAGACCATCATAAATCACTTTTTTCCAAAGCTGTTGTAACTTCAGTCTTTACATGAATGATCATAAGTTGAGTATGTCGGGGGAGTAGAAGAACTTAGATTCAGTTGATCTGCAACCCTCTTAGCTTGTCTCCTGATCAACCATTTCAAACTCATCTTTTTCTGACATTAGAAAAAATCTAATCCCAGCAATTAGAAGGATTGGGAAGGTTTACCAAGCAGCCTGTCCTCCTTCAGTGGCTAGACTCGCAGTGTTTCTCAACCTTGACAATTTTAAGGCATGTGGACTTCAACTCCCAGAATTCCACAGTCAGCGTTGCTGGCTGTGGAATTCTGGGAGTTGAAGTCCACATGCCTTAAAATTGTCAAGGTTGAGAAACACTGGACTAGAGCCTTCCTATCAACCTCAAAGAAGGAAAGAATCCTATAATTGCTTAAATATTCATTCATTCAATCAATTTATTTGCCATCTATCTTGCCATGGGGTTAACTTAGGTGGCCTAGAACAATAAAATGGAGAAATGAAAAGAAGTGTAAACATAAAAGCAGCACAGTAGCAAAACAATAGAATAAACAGTGAAAAAGAAAACAATGAAAATACAGCAATATAAGAATAAAAGATGGGTGGGGAGGAAGCAGGGAGCGAGGGGGAGGTGGAGTTTGCTATCAATCTAATAGCCACCTCCAGTGTGGAATTCCCCAGGACAATCAGCAGAGGCAACTCTTCAGGCTCTTACAGAAGGATAGGAGAGTGTAGGCAGATCTCACCTTGGAGTGTAGGATGTTCCAAAGGGTGGGTACTATGGCAGAGAAGGGTCTTCTTCTGAATCCTGATAGTCTGACTGCAGTGGGGAGATTCAGCCAGTTCACACCGCTTCGGCAGAACCGGTAGCTAATTTTTTGTTGCCCAGGCCCAGAATGGACTTTCAGAAGCAGCATCCACACAGAGAATACCACTTTACAATGCCTTGGTAAGGCCACATTTGGAATACTGCATCCAGTTTTGGTCACCGCAATGTAAAAAAGATCTTGAGACTCTAGAAAGAGTTACAGAGAAGAGCAGTAAAGATGATTAGGGGACTGGAGGTTAAAACATATAAAGAAAGGTTGATGGAATTGGGTATCTCTAGTTTAATGAAGAGAAGGACGAGGGGGGACATGAAAGCAGTGTTCCAATATCTCAGGGGCTGCCACAGAGAAGAGAGAGTCAAGCTATTCTCCAAAGCGCCTGAAGGCAGGACAAGAAGCAACGGGTGGAAACTAACCAAGGAGAGATGCAACCTAGAACTAAGGAGAAACTTCCTGACAGTTAGAACAATTAACCAGTGGAACGACCAGCTTCCAGAAGCGGTGAATGCTCCAACACTGGATGTTTTTAAAAAGAGACTGGACAGCCATTTGACTGAAATGGTATAGGGTTTCCTGCCTGAGCATGGGGTTGGTCTAGATGACCTCCAAGGTTCCTTCCAACTTTACTACTACTACTACTACTACTACTACTACTACTATTATTATTATTATTATGGATCATCGCACAGTCAGCCAGATGTTCAGACTGGATTTGGCATTTTGTCTACCTATGGATCCCTTATCCAGCACCTGGGATAGGCAGATGTGGATGTTTGATGGTATTACAGGTATCGTCGCAGGATGGATGCAATATTATTATTATTATTGATCATCGCACAGTCAGCCAGATGTTCAGACTGGATTTGGCATTTTGTCTACCTATCGAGTCCTTACCCAGGACCTGGGATAGGCAGATGTGGATGTTTGATGGTATTACAGATATCGTCGCAGGATGGAAGCAGTTCCTAGTAAGGCCGCCTTTTGCAATTGACTAATAGCGAATTTGTCAATGCCAATGGTGTTCAAGTGGTGCTCCAGTTGTTTTGGGATTGCACCCAAGGAGCCTATTACTATTGGTACTACCCTTGCTTGCTTTTGCCACAGTCTTTCTATTTCTATTTGTAGGTCTTTGTATTTTGTTACAGCTTACCAGGTGGTCCACTGTTTCTTCAGCTTCTTTGTATAGGCGGCACTTACTGTCTGTTGCTGTCTTCTCAATTTTGACTTTATATGCATTTGTCCTTAAGGCTTGGTCTTGTGCAGCCAGAATTAGTCCCTTGGTCTCTTTCTTCAATTTTCCTGCTCTTAGCCATTGCCAGGTTATTATTGCTTTCCCAGCTATTTTTTTAATGTATTGGCCATGTAGTGCTTTGATGATGATGATGATGATGATGATGATGATGATGATGATGATTGAACCAGTTGTTCACATATTTGAATCCCACCACTGGTCTGAGTTCTTTGACTGAGGGGATCCACAGTAGGCCCTCTCTGCCAGCATGAGTGGGGCAGGCTTGTCCTAGCAGGACAGGATGGTTTATCAGGTAGCCTGGACCCACACCATGGAGGGCTTCAAAAGTCATAAACAACACCTTCAACTGCATCCAGAAGCAGACCAGCAGCCAGGGTAGTTCACAAAGCAGAGATGTAATATCAGGGCTAGTCCCATGCAAAGCACATTACAGTAGACTAGATGAGAGATGACTAGGGCTTGAGAAACTGAGAGCAGGGAGTCAATATCCAGGAAGCTGGTGCACAAGCTGGAGTTGTACACAGTTTTCCTAATCATGCCTGCCACCTCTTCTTCGAGCAAGAGTCGTAAGTCCAGGAGAACTCCTAAGTTGTGAAAGAGGATCTGAAAGAGGTAGGGCAATCCCATCCAGAGCTAAAAATGACAAAAATTTGGATCTTGGGGCTCCACGCACCCAAAGTCACTCGATCTGGCTAGGATTCAGTCGAAGCCTCTTGTCCCCCATCCAGGTCCGTGCTTTCCCAGGGACTGCATTCAATTATTTTCATCACAAGAAAACAGAACAAACAAATCAAATGTCCATTGGAATGCTTGATTTAACATAAATTTGTCAGTTGTTTGTACAGAGCAAAAGAGCTTATGAAATTGGTATAAAATTTAAAATAAGTTGATTGTCATCTAAGCAGGCATCCAGCTATACAGACTAGGAATGGTAAACCCAGCTGTTCATCTCTATTTGTATCTTTGAAGTTGAAAATTTAGTGGTGTCGCAGTACTATCCTCAATAGAGGAACATTTTTTTAAAAAAGAATTGCCATCCACCTTACTATTTTTTTTTAAAAAAGAACTTATTCTAATTTTAAAATCCGCTAGTGCATGTATATATCTATATCTGTCCATTCTGTGGTGCTTATTATCCATTGTGTAGCACACATAGTTGGAAATGCTGTTTTTAGATTGAAATGTATTAATGGAGCAATTAGTCTAACCCATCATTTAAACCGATTGCTAGTACAATGAGAACGCTGCAGTTCCCCATAAAATCTGGTGATCCCTGGTTGACCTTTATTTTTAGGTGACCCTAGCAACACTCTCTTCATGGCCTCACTTTCTCTCCTTTTTTCAGACAAATTGTTGAGGGAGCTAGTTGTCCTACTCATGGGCAAAGAAAAAGGAATAAACCTGGTTCACTGCAACTATTACTGTCATAGCTACCAGGAAAGAATGGGCTTGATGTAGCCTCATGCAAATTAAATAACTTTCAGTGTCCCTTTTTAACTTCCATTTCAAACTCACTTTAGCTTGGCTAAAGAGAAGATTAATTTGCTGCTTTCAAAAGGTGCTTATATCATTAATAACTGTGCTACAAATACAAGATGATGGGAAGGTGGTGGTGAAATTAATAAACGCAAAGATCCGTAACCCAGCAAAAAGAGAGAGAGAGAAAAAAACAGAGGAAGAAAATAGCACTGGCTAATAAAATAGTCACCTTTTCTAAACCTGATAGCTTTCCAAAGAATTAGGCTTCTATAAGCCTTGCCAACAAGCTAATGTGATTTTGGGTGTCTGACACAACTGGAGGATACCAGCTTCAGATAGACTGTTCTAATATTTGCAGGTCAAGAAGCCTTTAACACTTCTCAGTCATCCAGGTCATAGTTGTCTCAAAGGTGCTTTTTCCTTGAAGATGTTTCACTTCTCATCCAAGAAGCTTCTTCAGTTCTGACTTTAGTAGCCCTTCTAAGGCCTTTTAAAGCTTTTAGCAGCCCTTCTCCTCTTTCTGTTCAGTTTGTCCAGTTATAGAGAGCTACCTCAAGATTTCATATATGTATTAATAAGGTATGATCAGCAGAATGAGGAGCTTTCTATGTTAATCCCCAGGGGGAGTGTGTCAGGATACAAAGATGGAAAGCTTCCAGACCTGGCATGGACTGACCTTGTAGCTCAGTATAAATTGCAGGGCAGACACAAATGTAATAATAAAGCTCTAAAGCGAGTCTGTGGAAGCTGTGCTGTTCTATCACAGCATGAAAAGGTCTTGATTGTTGGCATAATTTTCTCTCTGAAGCCCTTTCCCTTTCCTTGGCAGCTGTTTTCCTCTCATTTTTAGAGTTTGGAGGAGGCGAAATTTTGTGGGCTAAAGAAGATGAGTGCACAAAAGTGTTTATATATACATTCACCCTTAGGCATGCAAATGCTCGTACACTAACATGTATATTTTCTACATTTTCTAGATCTGGGGGAAGCTTTTTTGATCCCCAGTGGAATCTACAGAGTTGACAGGCAGGAGTTTGTTGCTGCTTTCAATCTGTACGTTCATGGTGAACTCAGTCTCTAACTATGGATTTAATAAGTGTCGCGTGGATGTACAAGATGCAGCTTTGGAAATATTCTAGAATTGGCAGAAGAATAAAAAAAATACAAGAAAAATATCTCAGTGAATTGAAGACTGTGTGCGTTCAGTTGAAATAGAAATCACAGGTGTACAAGACCAGGAAACCAGAAGTGGAGAATGGGAGGGATTGGGACATCCTGGCTGGAATATTGATTAGGAGCAGTGATCATAGCAACATTTTGTTGTGTGCCGGCTGGAGTCACTTTGCATGAGTTGGGTGGCTACATAAATTTATTTAATAAATAAAAATAAATATTTTACAGCTGGCCCAAATTGCTAACATTTTATGCTAGTTCTAGATGCTTTCCTGTTGACAATGTGAATTTAAATCAATGGGGATGGCATGACAGTTTTCATTAGGATTTTCAATCTGAAGATTTAAAACATGAATAATAGCTGTTACATTTTTCAGTGATGGAAGTATATGCTGTTAACAGCTTTATAAGGCAGATCAGTACTTGCCCCAGCAATGCTTCTGGGGAAGAGAAGATAAATACACAGAGAGAGTAGCTTGCCCAAGGTCATCCAATGAGCTTCTAAGAGATAGGTTTCAAAGCAGCTTTCTGATCCATAATTCTGCAGTGAAAATATAGCATCTCTAATGCCATTTACATTTCGTAAGGATCCTGGCAGAGGTACTTTATATGCTTTCATTCACCCAACACACTAAGTTTAAAATAAGAATACCATACTGCAAATTTCAAAGACTGAATATGCAGTACTGATTTCATCTACTACAGGTAATCCTCAACTTATAGCAGTTTATTTAGTGACTGTTCAAAGTTTCAACATCACTGGAAAAAGTGACTTATGACTTACACTTACAACCATTGAGGAATCCCCGTGGTCACATGATCAAAATTCAGATGCATGGCAACTAACTTCTATTTATGACAGTGGCAGTGTGCTCGAGGTCATGTGATCACCTTTGTGACCTTCTCACAAGCAAGGTCAATAGAGAAGCCAGATTCACTTAACAACTATGTTCCTAACTTAACAACTGCAATGATTCACTTAACAACTATGGCAAGAAAGGTCATAAAATGGGGCAAACTCATTTAACAAATGTCTCCCTTAGCAACATAAATGTGGGACTCAATTGTGATCATGTGGAGGACTACCTGTAGTGTGTCTGTGTTTCTGTGCACGTGTGTGTGCATGCAGTCTTGGGTGCCCTAGACCTGCCTCCCTCTACTGATGAGATCAGCCAAGCATTCTTGCAGATGAGCTCAAATAAAGCAACAAGGCAGGAATGGCATTCCTGCTGAGGTTTACAAGCCACTAGACCCAAATGCCTTGCAGGCATTCCAAGACCTCTTGGAATATATTTGGTCCACAGAGGAGATGTCTGATGACTTTGGTGATGTCCTCATTGTGGCTCTCTATAAAAACAAGGAAAGCAAATCAGACTACAGAAACTACAGAGGTATCTGACTGCTGCCTCTCTGTCACAGGCAAGATATTTACCTACATTCTCCTGAAGACTTGTCCCTGTCTCGGAACAGAACCTCCCAGAGGCACAGGGTGGCTTTCAGCCAGAAGAGAGTATAGCAGACATGACATTTGCCATGAGACAACTCCAGGAGAAGTGCATCGAGCAGAACAAGCCTCTTTATTCTGTTTTCATTGACCTGACAAAGGCATTTGACACTATAAACAGGAAAGCTCTCCGGATCATCCTGAGATGTGATGGATGCCCAGAGTAATTCAAGAGGTTCATGGGACGACTCCACCACAAAATGGCAGGAGAGGTTCTTTACAATGGTGATACTTCCAATGGGGTAAAACAGGGTTGTGTGCTAGCCTTCTACTATTTGATCTAACAGGTAGACCTCGTCTTACGATCACAACTGAGTCCAAAATTTCTGTTGCTAAGCGAAACATGTGTTAAGTGAATTTTGCCCCGCTTTACGACCTTGCTTGCCACAGTTGTTAAGTTAGTAGCACAGTTGTTAAGTGAATCTGGCTTCCCCATTGACTTTGCTTGTCAAAAGATTGCAAAAGATAATCATGTGACCTTGGAGGACAGCAATGGTCATAAGTATGAACCCGTTTGCCAATCATCTGAATTTTGATCACATAATCATGGGGTTGCTACAAAGGTTGCAACTGTGAAAAATGGTCATCAGACTTTTTTTTTTCAGGGCCACTGTAACTTCAAACGGTCACTAAAATGAACTGTGGTATGTCAAGGACTACCTGTATTCTGCACTTGCATGTTGTCATGTGCCATCCATCTCGAGCACATGTTGGCAAGACAGTGTCTCCAAGTTGGAGGTTTTGGTTTGCAATGAGTCCCTGATTATCAGAGCCCAGATGAGATGAGTGAGACGCATCATCACAATAGATGACTGCCACATGAGTTCACCAGTTGCTCCATAGTGTACTGGAGTCTGAGAAAAGACCCTGAGGTCAACCACACAAGCACCACAAAGCCATTGCCAAAGAAATCGTACACCACTATGATGTCCGGCCAAGGGAACTGGAAGCTGCAACTGCTGACAGAACCCCCTGGCAAGGCCCTTGTGATGAACCCTCTGCCAGTTTTGAAGACAGACCCTGACAATAGGAAATCATGAGCAGCCGTCACAGAATAACACTCACAATTTCTACAACAGTGCCCCCCATTGTGCCAGACTCTGCACTTCCAGACTGGGACTGCAGGGCCACTTCTGTGTCTATAGATAACAAAGTTCTTCCAACCCGGAGAACTGCCATATACTAGCGACCAACTATAAGCCATGAAATATTGAAAGCTGACTTGTACAGTAGCTGTTCACATCAAATAAACCCCTACTACATTTGCACTGTTTGACTGTTATTTGACTCTGGGGATTTTCCATGATTAACCCTGGGATGGCAATTTCATTTTGGCTCCAATGTGAACATAATACAGTACAGTATATTGTAAATCATTCTAGCATTGCAAAAGGGAATAAATCATTCCAACACTGCAAAAAGGAAAAAGCAAGCCAGAAATGGTAGGGGAAAAAAATCAAACTAGGAGCTCTGAAATATCTCCTCAGATTTTGAACATATTGCTTTTTTCTTTTTCTTCAGCACAATTAGTTGCACTTAATATATCATTTATTCCAATCATGTGTCTACTTAAACTGAAGCCATGTTGATGGGTAATCTCATAAAAGAAGCAATTTCTAGCCTCCCTTTTTTCTGTACGTAATCATTAATAATCAGACCACAAAGAAAAGAGAAAGAGAGAGAGAGAGAGAAGAAAATCTTTATGTCCCTGAAGAGCTACTTTCTTCTCTGATCCCAGTAAGAGGGTATTTATCTGTTTGATAGATTTATATAGTAAGACTTGGAAGGCCTAAAAAGAAATTGATGGAAGAAACCACTGAATAATTGCTAGGTCAAGGACAGAATTTCAGAAATGCATGACTGGATCCTTTTATTTCTTTTTCTCAAGTATTTTTATTAAGAATTATACAAGTAAAGGTTAAAAGTCAATGCAAGCAAACTACAAAATAAAAATAAAAAGGGTTACAAGATAAAAAATGAAAAAAATGAAAAGGGGGATATGAGAAAGAAAAAAGGGAAAGAAAAACAAAAAAGAAGTAACTTCTCCCTTCATCCCAGCAGGTAAAAACAATTTTAATAGCTTACCACTGTCTCTAAATAAAACCCAATCTCTCTTCTCCTCATAGTTCATCTCTTAGGTCAGGAAAACAAAATCAAAATGCTATCTTGACCAATCTTTACCAGCACATATCCAGTAAGGACAACCAGATATATCTGTTTTCTTCTTTTATCAAACAAGTCAATCTTGTAAATGTTCTATGACTTTTTAAAAAGATATTTGACCCCTTTGAAAAAAAAGGTCTCAGACCTAATTTGCTGCTCATTTCGGTTTCGAAGTGAAAATCCTTCAGAACTTTAACAAATTTCTCTTGTATCCATAACTAAAATTTATCTTTTTGTTTGTCTCTTGTAAAAAAAAAAAAAAGTCCTTCCAGCACTTTTGTACAGTATATCCAGAGAGGAAAAATATTTCCTGATTTAATGTCTGCTTATTTCCTTTACAGAATAAGTCATCTATCAGATCCATTTATTATGCCTTTAAGTCCTCCTCAAATTAATTTCATAAACTCTCTTATAGCATCCATAACAACTTAATAAGAAAATGCTCAGTAAATTTTATCAAACACCTGTCCAAAAGCTTAGCTGAAAGGTGTTCAAAAGTTTGCACTATGGTTTACAGCTTTATTTTCTGGCTTTACAGTCCAGCCTTCAAGGTCTCTTCATTTAAAAAAAATGAAAAGATGAGAAAATATCTTCTAAATAATTCAAAGCTATAATTCCAAATCCTTCTGGCTCCTTAATCTGTTATAAATTTGCAAAATCCATATATTGAGCACTCTTTTTTTCTGTTTCAAGTTTTTTTATTAATTTTACAATATTGCATTTACATATTTGAAAAGTAGCATGGCGGCTGAGCACAGTAATTCCGTTACATTTGAATATAATCAGTACAAATCTCAAATTATTACAACAAACTAATTCCCTCTCTTTCCCCCATGATATCTACTATCATGTTCAAACCAATACAGTTCTTATTCTATTAATCAAACAAAAAATACTTTTCTAATATTCATCAATAATCTTCAGTCTATACATATCTTAATTAATTTGACATTCTACCTTTTAGACAATAACCTAGTAAGTTTTTCTTAACTTTAATTTGCCATTGATATTTAAGTTTAACGTTTACTCTTTATCATTTCCAGGTTTTAAATGATCCCAATTTCTAAGTCTCCTATCTCACATTTGGAGCTAATAATTTTCTTTTCTTTTCTTCCTTTCACTTCCTTCCTTTCTTCCTTTCCAGAAAGAGAAAAAAAAAATTGAAAATAAACCACCAACATTTATACCACAAACCCATATACAAATTTAATTATTAGTACTTATACTTTTAAGTTTTATTAACCTTTGTCTCAACTCATAACAATATCTTAAATTCAAATCTTAATTATTTGTAGACGTTAAGATTACATTTAATATTTAATTTTTCCAAATTTTAATTAAACGCAATTCCTTTATCCCAATTGCTCATACATTCTAATATTTAAAATACACACCTTATATATAACTTCTACCCTCTATCTTACCCATCTAATGACAATATAATATTCTTATTTCAACATATTTCTAGATTTTATATGACCAAAATTTTCTTTATCTCAAATCGTTACAATGTCTTGTGTTCAGAATACATATTCTATCTATTTAGATATATTCTATTTTAGATCTCATATATAGATCAGAACCCCAATCTTTTTCAATCTTATTCTAGCTTTTTTCCTCTGCTAGGTCATTTTTCGTATTTTTGCCTTTAAATCATCAAAAAAATCTCCTTGTATTGTTGTGGCTATTGTTTGATGTTGATAAGAATGTCCAGATGATGTTTTCTTAAGAGGACTTGATTTAGCCAGTAGTCTCTTTATTTTTCCAGTTTGATGCAGTTGTCCCGAAATATTTGTCTTCTCTTTCATCTGTTTTTCTTGTTTATCTTCAAATTCCTTCTGGTTTATAAGAAACGCCCTTTCCTTGTTCTCTATTATCAATTCCTTTTTTGTGTTTTCTATTGTCTGTATTTGTTGAGTATCTAAGTCTTCTGTCATAACATTTGGCTGTTTCACTTTCTCTATAGAATTTTGTATAGATAATTCTTTGATTGAAGTCATAGTTTGAGTTTATATATCTAGAGCTTGCATACATAGAGTTTGGATCATTGCTTTTAACATACAAAGAATTTGTTCTTGTACTTCCTCTGTAGAAGAAATCCTTTCCTGTTCTCCTTCCATTGTAATATATTAAACTCAAGAGAAAGAAACTGACCATCAAAAAGTCCACCAAATAGGGAGCTGAGCTGAATTTTGCAGATGGTGTTTCAAGGTTATTTTTTTATCTTATCTATTTTCAAAGCTGTCAACAAATCTCTTAGGGAATAGCAGGTTACGTCTTAGAGTTAGTTGGATCTTTTTAGGGTTTTTTTCACTCTATTTTAAGGGGAAAAAACTTAAATCTTCAATAGTAATTAGAATAAAAGTCAAGGAAGAAATATATATAGAGAGAGTAGAAAGTTGCAAATCTTATAATCCACCAATTTTAGGAAATAGGATTCCAATTAAGATCTCAGTATTTTTCCAACGTTTTAAACTCCCAAGTGGTTGATAGCTGCTGTTTCTGGAGGGAGGGCTAGAATCCCGCTTCCTTCATCACAGGGGAGAAAGTACTTTAGCAGCTTATGCAGGTAATTAAGTAGTTAGTATGTAAGAGAGGCAAACCTCACCCAGTCCTGTCCATGCTGCTTTGAAGTTGCCAGATGGTAGTGTGACTTCAGCTGTTTGCAGCCTAGGGACAAGCCATATTTCTATGGCCGGTCCTTTCATTTGCCAGCTTGGAGGGATTGCCTGGTCTGACGGAAGAGTTGCTGCTCTCCCGGGATCCAGCAAAAGCCCCTCCTTGCTGGTCACCTCTTTGGGGTGACTTTTGGCCCTTTTCAGGGCCCCCCAGCAATGCGAAACTGAACGGGGGAGAGAGAGCAAGTCTCCCAACCGTCCATAGCGGCTGTGTGACGAACCGGAAGTCATATATTGAGCACTCTTTTGCTGCATAAATCCAAAAAGTCATATATTGTTAAAGCTTTCAAAATCAAATTTACATGATGAAAAAAATTAGTAAATTTTGCTGATGAATACAATAGAACCCCGCCAGTTCAAAGGGTTTTAATCTCTCCAATATACAAATATTTTTTTTAAGAATCCAAAAAGTGGTTAAGATATAAGACTTGGTTGAGCGTAGTATCCATAAAGGCTGCTTTGTGAGTTTGACCTTGATGTAAATCCCAACTCTCAGGTACTCCATTCATAAGCTGACCATAAAAATGAGAGTTTCCACAATCTGCTCACAAGGAATGGCTGTCTGGAATCATGTGGATAATCTTAACGATCTCTCCTTTCTTCCAGAGAGATCACATTGAATCAAATACAACATCCAGCAGCAATTCCATTCACAAAGCTATCTTGCTAGCTAACAAAAATCAGTAAGGCATCCGCTCACTGTAGCCCATACAGGAAGTCTGCCCACTGGATCTTTTTAATGGAAAAAATATTTGATAGAAATGACTGAAATAATGATTGAATGAAGGAACACTGGATGAAGGAGAAATACAATTCTCAAGCACAGTTAGGAAGCAATAACAATCAATAGATAACAGAACTAGTATCTCTTCTGTACTTTCAAGGAAGAATTGATAAAGTCTAGTGGGAAAATAGCTGAACTAGGAACAGAAAGTGAAAACTGCCATTTTGTTTGGCCATGAAACTGATTACATGATGTTGTGACCTTTATCCTAATATGCCTCAGGGTTTTTTTGATGAGGATAAAGTTAGGGAGGGAGGCAAAGTCTATTTATACTTTTAACATCTTAGAGCACAAGCAAGTTACAAAAAATAATAAATGTAAGAATCCGTCTGTCGGCAGCAAGAGAGGGCTAGGTATTTGTCCACTATTAACATTTGAAAGAGGGGGTTAAATTATCCTGTCCATATTCCACAATAGGTTTTGGTATTATGGGAAAAGAGGTCTAGGGACATTAAGGTTAAAGAAGACGTGGTTCTGAAACCATCCTTGGTGATTGTCCAAATTTAATTTTTGAGATTTTTATGGAAGAAATGTTATTCTTTTGCCTAAGAAATTAACTCCATGTTGATATCTTATTCATTGCTGGAAATTTGACAGCGATTCAGAGTTAATAGAGAGAAGTTTATGTTAGGAAGTATGCAGAAAGAAATCACAGTAAATTAAAGCCTGAAGGGAATGAGTATAGAATTAGTAATTTCCTGATATTTCTTATTCAGTAAAGCTCTTCAGTCTTTTTCTGTTCTAGCTATTGGTAGTCCATGTTTATGTATTTATAAATCATATTTATAAATCTAACTGACTCCAGATGTTTCTGGGTTGTAAACAACAATAAAAACAAATATAAACATAATCAAAAAAACCACATGAGGGACCAACTCACCACCAACCATTCCAAAGAAGCCCTCCACTCACCCTAATCCAAGGACTGGGGGAAATGACTAAAAGGCTCACTTAAAAAGAAACAGTGTAGGGAGGCATTTAAACTGTGGAGATATGCTGTTCCAAAGGGCAATGCTGAGATAGAGAGAGAACACTTCTCAGCTCCTGTAAGATGACACTGCTGAATGCCTACTCAATACAAATGACAGGATGGGCAGAAGCCACAGGAAATAAGCTGTTGGTCAGTTATCTAGAACCTATGCTGTGTAGAATTATGTAGATCAGGGGTGTCAAACTGCCAGCCTGTGGGCCGGATGGGTCATCCAGAAGCTGCTCCTACCCCATTGCCGGCAATAGCAAAACCGTCCTGATACGTTGCACGACGTCACGTGACATCGCAAGTTTGACATGTCTGATGTAGATCATAACCAGCACTTTGATTTGCACCTGGAAGCTTACTGGCAGCTATTTCAGTTTGCAAAGCAGAGGTGTTATATGGGCAATAATTCTCACATCATTGAATTTGTTTGTTTGTCAAATTTCCTCACCATTCATCTCACCTAAGTGACTCTGGACAGTTTAGAAGCAAAATTATTGTTTTGTTTTATTTTATTTTATTTTTTTATTTGTGTGTATATTTATTGCAAAAAATTGCATGGCTGCCCAACTCACTTTCTCTGGCTCTGAGCAGCTTACCAAGATAAAAACACAATATAAAAACAATAAAAACCAATAACCCCATCCCCACACCCCTGGTGACAGCAATCAGTCAATCAAATAAGCCACATAATGGGCTCCATCCCACTCTGGGTTCCCCAGGCCCATTGGCAAAACCAAGTCATCAGGGCCTTGTGAAACAATTAAAACAATTAAAAACAAAATATAAAAATTAGGTTAAAAATGTACACGTTAAAAGAAAAAAAATCAAAGATAAAAAATTTACAAGGCTTAAAAAGGTTAATAAGGCAGAGGGAGTGTTCTCAGGGTTGCCAATTGGCAGAGCCAGGCTCTTTAGTCATTTCACCTCCCAGAGTAACTACAAGGGATGGCTCTTTGAATCCACCTAGACTTTGATTTTGTAATTTTCCACTGCCATCCCAAATGACATACATATTACAGTAACTCCAATACCCCTCTCCATTTGCTTCAGCACTCCCCCAACATTATTCCTCTCCAAATCCCAAAACTAGACAGAAGTTTGCATCTTGCCATAGATGCAGTTCTTATTTGCCTCTTGCAATAGGTTTAATTGTTTCCCAAACTCTCTACTCCCTCTCCAATCTCAGTGCCTTTTCTCTCTTAATACTTTTTTAAAATGATACGAGGAATAATGATTGCATATACAAGACATGTTGCATTGTCAACGGCTGCTAACTTCAGGAATCCCTTCACTCAGAAGGATGTCTAATTTTTCCTGGGAAGCCATGGCTATTTTGCAATTGTTGTTCCATTAAGGCAGTGCTTCTCAATTATTTTCTGTCATGCCCCCCTAGGAAGAAGAAAACGTTTCGCACCCCCCGTGCGACTGTAAAAAATTTTTTTCTGTACAGAGGACCGATTTCCGGGTCTAAAAGTCACACGGGCGGGTTTGGCCAATCAGGATAGAGCATCATGTCTATCCAATCGGGTCCTTTGCATGTGTCATGTGCGTTGGCGGTCATGTTGTCCTCCGCGTCGGGCTGCCGCTTGCGAGTGAGTCGGATGATCCAATCTAGAAATCCAATATAACAGTATTTGCCGAGGTCAAACGAGCCCCCCTTTACGGAGCCTCGCGCCCCCCCTGGGGGGCGCGCCCCACTATTTGAGAAGCACTGCATTAAGGTGAAACAGACCTGCCACCTCCTATTAGTTATACTGCACCTGCTGAATGGCAAAACGTCTCTTGTCCCTTTACGATTCTCCCAAAACCAGACTAGAAATAAGAGAGGAGAATAAATATGGAAAGGTCAAAAGTGAAAATATGTGTATAATAATGTATAATAATAATAATAATAATAATAATAATATGCATAATTCTTAGTAAGAAGTAGAATATGAAGGAAGAAAAATGTAAATAAGAAACAACGGGGCAATAAGGACAAATATTCTAAAGAAGAATAAGGGGGAAAATGTAAATAATAGAAAATTACCGTTACGTAATTGCTGTTAAAAAAAGGGGGAGGAGTATATACTGTGTGTGTATGTGTGTTATGTTTTGCTTTGTTTTGTTTTGTTTTGTTTTGTTGGTTAAAAATAAAATAAAATAAAATAAAAAAAGACAAAAAGAAAAAAAGATTCTCCCAAAACCTATAGACAAAAGTAGACCTTTGTCTCGCTAATCATAGCCTGTGATGATCTTCAGCCCTCATGAGTCCACATGTAGCCCTCATCCTCAACCATCTGTTTAGCTCTTTTCCTGAAAACTCCCAGCCTACCCAAATAAGCAAGTCACCAGCCATCCCACCAAAGTCACTGATGCTCATTTAAAGCAAAAGTTGCTGCCTAGCTAAGAAACCAGTTCTGGACTCTCAACCTTCCATGGTTCCCTCCTTCTTTGCATGCAAGCAGCTCCTAGATCATTTATCATTGTTTTCTAAACCTTTGTACTGAATTTCAGATGGTGCCTTAAGTAAATATATAAGCAGAAAACTAAGCTAGGAGGTAACAGTGAATGAATGCTACTGACCAGGCTTCAGTTTAATTTTCTTAAAGAACAAATTAGGCTACTGAGGGTAGTTCCTACCGAGGGGGTAATTTCGGCATATCCTCAGAGTAATGGAACAATTTCTAGTTATTTGTTTAGGAGTCAAGGATCCAGTTTAGAAATGCAATTGATGAGATATTCAGATAAAAAAAACTGAATCTGAAGTTTTTTGGGGGATGGTGGGGAGAATAATGCCATTGTTCAAAACCAGGAAAAGGAGATTGAGTTAAATATTTTGATCTACTTCTTTATTTGACCCACAGGGAATTTCTCCATAAGCTGATACTCCAGCAGCGACAAAATAAAAACAAACAGCCTGATGGCCCCCAGATATTCTAATTTCAACTACTATGAATCCAAGACTTTAGGTGAAAAAAAAAAAAAGCATGGCTAGCATGGGAATTGTAAGTATCTGAGATATCGCAATTTCCTGAAGACCAAGGATGAAGTCTTATCATTTTAGTAAAGCATGTATCACAATAAGAAAAGGAATTAAAGTTGGGGCGTGTAATAAGGAAACCTTGAGGTCTCTGTTTATTTTAGAACATCTACACGCCACAGGCACCAAGCCAGATTTTCTGGCCCGTTACTTTCTATGAAATTCTTTCAGATCGCCTCCACTATGAACTCTCTTTTCAGAGCCTGGATATAAATCAAAATAAGAAAAAGCATTCTTTCAATGATTCCTTAAGGTGACCGACTTTTTTACAATGAAAAGGACACAAATAAATTGAAGAAAAAAATATCATAAATAAAAGAAACATTTTATTCATTGCAACAGTAATACAGAATACACTATAATATGATAAATGCATAATAAAAAACATTTGTAACAATAACATTTTATATTGTAATTATGCTTACATGCCGCGCCCCCGCCTGCAGCCGCCCCGCCAGCACTGCTGCCCCAAGTAGAGCAGGCCCCGTGGCTCCCATAGTACGGGGGGCAGCCGACCACCACCACCCCTCACATCCCCGCCTGCAGCAGCCCCGTCACCCCTGCCTCTTGCACCCACAGCCATTATTGCCCTAGCAGGGCCGAAGATCAAGAGAAAGTTACCATGGTGTTGCCGCTCCAATCTCCTCCAGGTATCTTTTGGACTAACTAGGAGATGGTGTAGTTGGGTAGCAGGGAGAGGTACAAAGTTCCTGCCAATTCGCCTTCGCTTCAGACAACTTACATGTGCAAAGTTTGCCGGCTGGGTGTTTTGGTGCGCTCAGCAGCAATTCCTATTGGCTTTCGAAAGCCAATAGGGGGAGTAGCACAGCTCATGCAAAAGTTGAAAAAAAAGGTGCTGGAACGCCGTTCTGAGCCTTCTATGAGAAAAAGAAAGCCCTGCAGATTAGTCTTCAAATATCAAAAAGGAGGACATGTAGGAGGACACTATTTGAAGGAGGACAGAACTCACAAAAGGAGGACTGTCCTCCCTAAAGGAGGACGGTTGGTCACCTTATTCTCCCTTCAATTTCTGCATTAAGGTCAAAGGTCAGAGTTATTAGCCTAGGGAACAGCTAAATGGAATAGTTTTATGTTAGGCCTCTCTCTCTCTCTCTCTCTCTCTCTCTCTCTCTCTCTCTCTCTCGCACAAACACACACACACACACACACACACAGATTATGAAACAAAAAAAATATGGTTTTGGAGGCAGATGTGGAGGTTTTGTAGATTATGATTAAGTATGAAAGGAAAAAATGTTTAGAATTAGTCTAAAAACATACTCAGAATCCTGACTATGCTACCCATAAGCAAATATAGATCCTACCTGTTAGCCTTATTCCAGCCCTTCTTCTCTCCTCTTCCTCTCTCTAAAAATATATTTAGACAGCATGCTCCTGGGCTGATAGGTAGAATAAATTATGTCTTCCACGTGCAGTTCTGTACTAAACTATGGTCTAGTTCAGTATTTATTTTAAAGCAAGTCTAATATTTAAAACAAATTGTTTATTTAAGTAGTCAAATGATAGCTAAGGCAATATCCATAATGACTTAAAATACACGATAAAATTATAACTCATCAAAAAATAAAATGTAGCCTCAGACATTAACAACCAGTGGAAACCTGTGTACATCAGGACACCTTCTAATGACATCTGAAACTAAACTCTCTATCTCTGTCTTACCTGCAGCTCACGTGACAAAAGTTCCAGAAGGTAACTTTTGACACCATTAATACAAATTATTGTCACAGTTCTAGATGGCCACACTCCACTGATTGCGGAGGAACCAAGATAATCTCCAAAGATCTCACTGTTTGTTAATAACGATTACTCTTACTATTCCTAGAATTCATGCATAATTTCCATACAAAATTGTATTCTCTTTCTTCTATGCTGTGTAAAATTCCCCCAACGTCTCCCTCATACCCATTTGGGATAAATTTTGGACTGAGGAAATGAGGAAAGATGAATATGTTTATACTATCATATCTAGAGTTCATACACTGCGAACTTTTATTCACTGCTGTTCAAGGCTAAATAAGTGGAATTGTTAGACTTGTGAACCTAAGAAACTGTTTTATTTAGCCTACAAATATCCACAACAACAGATGCCACTTCTTGAAGAATGTAGGGCTTTCCCTCATGTCAGAGTTAAAATGCTTCCCAATGCTTCCCTTGAACTGGCAGGGAACTATATAGGCATAAAATTATTTGTCCCGACTGATGATCCCTATTCTGCTACAGACCCAGCAATGGTGCTACCCTTATTTACCTTATTTAGCGTGTACTATGTTAGGAACTGGGGTTCCCCGGCTTTGTTTTGTTCCTTTTCCATCAAAAATCACCAATAAATGAAAAATATCTACCTATCACTCTTCTTAACATGGGGAAGGGGGTGGGGAAGAGGCACATTATTATCAGATGACTATTTCATCAAAACTCATTCTGTTTCTGCATTAGTGGCTCATGCAGGTGCATTCCAAAGGAGTCCAACTATCCATTGATAATAGGTAATCATTGGATTGTGTCTGGATATGGGTTTAGTACCATTCCAGAAGAGGAATAAAACCATGTTCAGAGACAGCCCAAACAACAACTGAGAGGAACAGGAAGGGTTGCTTTGTAAAACAGCAGAAGGTAAGAGAGAGATCTATTTCCTCTTGCAACCCTTCTCTCACTAGATAGCTTCTGTAGCTATCTGAGGCTTCAATTATGGTTTAGTTTAGAGACCTGGTCAATAGATACCCCTAGGGCAGTGTTTCTCAACCTTGACAATTTTAAGGCATGTGGACTTCAATTTCCAGAATTCCACAGCCAGCATTGCTGGCTGTGGAATTCTGGGAGTTGAAGTCCACATGCCTTAAAATTGTCAAGGTTGAGAAACACTGCCCTAGGGTATCACCTGACTATACCATCAACAGCATGGTCAATAAAGAATGTCAGATGGTGCTTGTGACAAAATTCGTGTCAGGCAGAACTTCCACAGATAGCCACACTGACTTTAAAAATGACAAAACCTGTGTTGTGATGTCACAATGCAGGACCCATCTCTTAAATCCTTATGTGCAATATTATAATACAAGTACAAAAGTGATAGAGTTTGCATCACAATACAATGGTATTTTGTCATTTGTCCCTCCTTTGCAGATAATCAAGATAAATACTATTATAATACTGATGCAGTTAACAATGATTAAAATCTGACTCATTTGTGGCTGGAGATCAAATGAGGACACAGGAGATAAAGAGCCTCCAAGACATGTTCATGCCAAGTGAGGAAAGTCTCTTAGCAGCATTTTTACTCGAGATTCATATTTTCTGAAAACAGCTAGTTGGTTTTTTTTTTTCTTAATTTGGGATGCCTTTAGGATAAGCAGATGTTCTATCTCTAAATTGTGGACTTTGCCTACCAGCTGTTAATTAAAGGAACATGTGGAATCACCTTTACAAGATGATTTTAATAGGATGCGATATGAGCATTTGTCATAAATTATTTAAATCTTGGCTTCAATTTCCATCCCTTTTTTTTTGGCAGAGTTTCCAAGCTTTGAATGGCTGCACAGCTGTCCAAATACATAAACACTTGCTGCTTTCCCCAACACAGACGTAGAGAAAGCTCTAGGAGCCCTGATCTTCACAAAAGGTGCTAGAAATTATGGGGAAGATGTGTGTTAAATTTAGTAAGTCTTACATTTTTATGCAAATTTGCTAAATTCATACTTCATCAACCAATAAGCAGTTACATTTCAACATCCTCACTTTCTCAAACATTCTGCAATTTTCTAATCAACTGATGTACTTCTTAGGGGACAAAAATATATATTTATGAAAATACATGATGGCATTAGAGGATAAATATATTAACCCAGATTATACAGAAAATCATATTATTTGAAAATATGCCCATGGATATATGTACACATTCTAGGTGAACATCTTTAAAAATGAAAAGTGATGCAAAAGGATGTTAGAACAAATTTATGAAAAATGACAAATTGAATACACACACACACACATATATAGGAATGTGTGTTTATGTGTACATATATCTGTGGCATATGTGTGTGTATATGTGTGTGTGTGCAATTCTTAAATCTGTATATATTGTCCAACGTAATCCCAAGATTCCCATATTTCCCATGGGAATTAGTATCTTAAATTATCATTCAAATTGAAGATTATGGAATTGTAACCCCACTACCCTGAAGACCATCAGATTAGTCTAACACAGCCTCCTTCACATTCTGTGATAATCTCAGGAAAAGTAGATGTTTGTATTTTTCTGTCAGTATCTTTGAAACAAGATCTTTGATAATCTCTTACATCAGGGGTGTCAAACTCAATTTCACTGAGGGCCGCATCAGCATTGTGATTGCCCTCAGGGGGCTGGGTGGGTGTGGCCAGGGTGGGTGCAGCCTACTGGGTAGGCGTGGATGGAGTGGGTGTGGCCTTCTGGGTGGGTGTGGCCAGCTCTACACCGTTTGCGTCAAGGGTGCCTGTGGGGGCCTGGGCAGGAGTGGGATAGATCTGAGGGTCTCTGGCAGAAGGGGGTGGGACCAGGGCAAGTGCCAAGGCATGGTCCACTGGAGGAGCCTCACTGTTCCTCTCAGGCCATGCGGAGGGGGAGTTATGGAGTTAAGACTGAATGCGTTTCAACATAAATGGCCACCACAGAATTTTACATTGGCTTCCGGCTGGCCTGGACCAGGGCCAAGGCAGCCGTTTCCTCACTGTTTCCAGGATGGCTTTGCGGGCCACATGAAACCACTTTGCTGGCCGCATCTGGCCTCCGGGCCTTGTGTTTGACATGTGTGTCTTACATTGTCTAAATCGCACGACTTCCTTACCTTTCGTATATATTGTGACAATGCTCATCTTTTAGCCCACTGCACTACATTTAGTTCTTCATCTCATTCAGACATCTATGATAGCCCTGGGTTTATACCTAGCCTTCTACAAATAAGCGAAACATCTTGAAATGAGAATGTACTTCATACATATAATTATGCATGTGTACTAGGTACAATAATATTTCTTATTTTCCCCATCTGTTCAAGGACAAAACCATTTAGAGCACAAACTGCATGTGAGAAAGATTAAGGAATTAGATGAGCAAATTTAAAAAAAAACAAGAAAGAAAGAATGCAAACTGTGAATGTCGTTAAAACTAGGAGTCATGGCAACAGCTTAGAAATTGACAGATTACCACAAAACAGATCAAGAACAACTGTTTTACACCTAAATGACTAACAGATTTGTTAAGGCATGGGCTTTGGGGGCCACAATCAATCTGCTATCATCTTCAAAGAGCTATATGGGATTCTTAGCTGATTTTGCTGCTGTAACAGATTGAGGCTACCCTTCTAGAATTACAGAGAGAAAGAAAAGTTGAAAAATGCAAGAAGATAAATGTAGGAATAGTTTAATGCTATTTGACAATGGAAGAATTCCAGACTGTCAGAATGGATGCTCAGGAGCTATGAAACAAGACCCGAGCCAGGAAGCCAGAAAAAAAAAACATCACATACATTATACTAAGCCACGTTAGCTTAGTGCAGTGTTTCCCAAACTTGACAATTTTAAGGCATGTGGACTTCAACTCCCACATTGTCAAGTTTGGGAAACACTGGCTTAGTGTGATATATGAACCCAATCACTGTAGTTTGTAAATCAGAGAGACACAATGTATTGTAATGGTTAAAATGATGAATTTGGACCAGGAAGATTCAGGTTCACTTGGTGACAGAGCTCAATAGATGTCTTTGAGCCAGTCCCTCCATGACAGAATAGAAAAAGTAGGGAAAAAATGCTATCTGCCATAATATCACTTTGTTTCCCAGACATATTCACTGCACTTGTAGTGCAGACGCTGGGAAAGCAGCCTGGAAAAGAAATACTGAAGTAGGGAGATAAATCATTACACTTACATAGAAAATGTTCTTGAAGGAGGGAAAGTGAGAAGGGACAGATGTGCTGGCAGAAAGAAGAGTTAGTTAAGGTAGAATGCAAAGGAGATAGTTAGCAGAGTAAGATGGATTTAAGCAGCTTTACTTGATATAGCCATACAAATTCCAAAGTGAAGAAAATTTGTTGAAGCATTCCAGGGAAGTCCAGGAGAAGACCACTGAAGAAAGAAGATGGTCAGCAAGACCACCCCCACCAATACAGACAGAGCAAGACAACAAATATAAAGTGACAGCAAACCACACTCCTTACCAGCACTGATGATGTTACCTAGTTTGGATAACGAAACATCTGCAAGAAAACAAACAAGCTCAGAAATATTAAGGATCCCTCAAGATTATCTTGGAAAGGAAGAGATCAACACTGTTCAGACTGGCCTTCAATGAAGATCAAAAATGTCCTCATGCTGCTAGCCCAATAGAGGCCAACCATGGATTATTATTCCTTTTGTTTCACTCTTAAGAGGGGGGAAGGGTTTTAGAACTGACAGACTAGTATTAGTACCGCTTTATATAACTCTAGTAAGACCACACCTGGAATACTGCAGCCAATTTTGGTCACCATATCACAAAAAAAGATGTTGAGAGTTTGGAAAAAAATTCAGAGAAGAGCAACTAAGATGATCAAAGGCCTGGAGACTAAAACATATGAAGAATGGCTGCAGGACTTGGGTTTGGCTAATCTAAAGAAAAGAAGAAATAGGGGAGACATGATAGCAGTATTCCAGTATTTGAGGGGCTGCCACAAAGAAGAGGGGATCACATTATTCATCAAAGCACCAGAGGGCAGGACGAGAAACAATGGTTGGAAACTGATCAAAGAGAGAAGCAACCTGGAATTAAGGAGAAACTTCCGAGCAGTGTGGACAATTAACCAGTGGAACAGCTTGCCTTCAGAAATCATGGGTACTCCATCACTGGAGATTTTTAAAAGAGGTTAGACAGTCACTTGTCTGAGATGGTATAGGTTCTCCTGCTTGAGCAGGAGGCTGGACTAGAAGACCTCCAAAGTCCCTTCCAGTTCTATTCTATTCTATTCTAGTTCAAATAATCAAAGACATATTTTACAGGTGAAATAGCTAGCCCAGGCATACTTGACCAAACAGTAATACATTTAATTCCTGTTTTCTGTGATAGTTTGTTTATCTATAATATACTCACTGATAGTTTTCCTATCTCCGTTGATGCTAAAAAAAAAAAAAAATAAGAAATGTTGGAGTTATCTGAACATGTCCCAAGAACTTAAAGCCTTGTGATATACTCTCTTTCAGCCCCGCTTACTTCATAATGTTATTTCTGTGGAATAAAATTAGAGACATAGGTAGTCCCTGACTTATGACCGCAGTTGAGGCCCAAATTTCTGTTGCTAAGTGAGACATGTAAAATGTGATCTTAGATACTATGATTTGTTCAATAAACCATCATTCAGATAAACCAAATGTCTATCTTTGCCTAAAGTACAGTAGGTAGGCAAAAAATAGCTTTTACCTACCTATTTTAGTATTGCCAATGTCAGGAACAGGAAATCTGTGGCTTTTTGATTCCTATTTATCTACACTTCCAATATGATTCATTGTCCATTTTGATTTAATAGCATAGGCATCTGCTCTAAGAGGTGGGGTGGCTAGGGATGTAAGTAACAAAATGGGTCTTGCAATGTTTCAGTGGAAACTCCATACCTTAGTACTTGTATGCAAGATTGCAACAAAAATACAAAAGTACAGAGTTCGCATCATGACATCACGACACAAAATTCATCATTATGATTAGGAATGGATACCTATGTTTGAGGGTCAGATTCAGACAAGATTTTTCCCAACCCAACTTGATGTCAAAGATAATCTTGAATGTATTCACCCAATCAATTGATCTACTAATTAGCTAACCATATTTTAGCATAGCATGTTACGCTAACCATTAAGTTGATGGTTATCTGTGTGATACAAACCCAGTTAATCAGATTAAAAACTTGTGTCAATTATTCTTGGGTAAGTATTTTATGGGAAACATAGCCAGTATTCACTATAATATTTCTCTAATCAGAAATAAGAACATGTCCCAGGGTTTTTGTCCAAGGAATATTCAGGAACAAGTTTCAGGTAATCCTTGATTTACAACCACAACTGGGTTTGGAATTTCTGCTGTAATTTACTGAGGTTGTAAATTTTATGACAAATTGTATGGAAGTCATTAGGTGAATTACACATTTTATAGAGGTCATTAAGCTTCCTCAATGGATGATTTTGCCAGAAATCAGCAAAAAAAGATTGCAGATCACGATCATGTGACCACAGGATGCTGCAACCAGTCGTAAATGAAAGCCAGCTACTCATCACCCAAATTGCAATCACATGACACATGTGTGAGATGACAATCAAAAATGTGAATGCAGGTCATAAGTCACTTTTTCCAAGGCCATCATAACTTAGAACCAACTTTAAATGAAGGGTCATAAGTGGAGTATTATCTATAGATCCAATAAGATCATTGATTGTCAAGAAAGAACTAGTCAAAATTTATCTAAGAACTTTCAGTGATTTGTCCAGATGGATTATGTCAGTCCAGAACAAAATTACTTCTATGCCCTAGTGCCAGTGCTAAATTGTGTAGGGTAGGTACCTATAAGACAGAAATCCCTTTTAGTGGTTTGATACTGATGATATTCTGAGTGTGATAAAAATGTACTTCAGCTGTTACTCTGAAAAGCCAAAACTATTGAGTCTTGATGTTTTTCAGGCAAGATCGATAAATGTCAAAATTCCTTCCGTGGTGCAAGGAGCGACACTGAGGGATGTCCAAGAATCCACCAGAGAATATTTTAGAAGGCGCTGTCATTCGGGAGGGCGGCCTATTGACCTTTGCAAAAGTCCCTACTAAAATACATATGCAACCTCTTGCTGGAGCTAAAGCCCATTGCCTCTCTCGCAGAGCCCATTAGTTACAGCTCTAGAAATTGCACGTAGACTTATATACCACTTCACAGTGCTTTACAGCCCTCTCTAAGGGGTTTACAGAGTCAGCATATTGCCACCAACAATCTGGGTCCTCATTTTACCAGACTTGGAAGGATGGAAAGCTGAGTCAACCTTGAGCCAGTCAGAATCAAAGGAATCAAACTTCTGGCAGTGTGAACAGAGTTTGCCTGCAATACTGCATTCTAACCATTGCACCATCACAGCTCTTATCCCCTTTATCAGAGGAAGCAGCGGAAAGCAGAAACATCTGGCATAGAGCCAAACTGTCGTCTCGACTCTACTGGCCAGGAGCTTAACATTTGCATGGTCCCATCGTTTATTTGAGGTATGATTTAATTAGGGAGCAAGAACTTTCTGATTCTGTATCTAACAAAGCATTTTAAACCATTGTATAGGCATTTAAGATGCTAATCTTTAAAGAACACAAAGCGTTCCATCTGGAGAGAATGATGGGAACACAAAAGCGTCACTGGGTTTCGGACTCTCCACAGGTAAAATCATCAAGGGTTGCATTTTCAGAAACACTGTTGTGTTGTTAGCTGAATCAATAAATTGGAAAGTGCATCAGAGAAAATCCAGCCAGCAAAGGAGGCTGAGAAACTGAACTAGACAGGTTGTTAAAATGCATGAAAGTTTTTTTCAAACTCAGACCAGGCTCCTTTCAGAGCTGCAGTTTACTCACCCACCCACCCCTTTTCACTTCAGGAAAGTGAAATCTTCAGCCAGGATTTTGATATGAGATTACTAAAGATTTCAGCTTTCCCCTTATCCCACCTGAATTCATAAAGCTGTTTTCTATTTTATTTTTGACAATCCCCAGAATGCCCTGTGGTTAGAAAGGACATAAATTCAAATAAATAAAATAATTCCATTGCATTGCATAAAAAAATATTTTGTGTACACATACCTATGGATGTACAGTATATTGTTATATTTTTACTGATTGTCTCGGATTTATTATATGGATTATTCATTATGTAAACTTATATGACTTACTCAAATAAGTTTGGGTGATACCAAACTTAAAAATAGATACATCTGTTTTTGCTGTACATCTGTGTAAAACATAAAAATCATAAAAGACACAAGCTTAAAAAAGAAATATTTCAGTCAGTCAAGACAAAAACACCAACTGGGCTCCATTAACATCCAGACCTACAGTATAATATCTATTCTATTCTATTCTATTCTATTCTATTCTATTCTATTCTATTCTATTCTATTCTATTCTATTCTATTCTATTCTTTCTTGGACTGTGATCTTTCCATCAGTCTGCAAGAACATTTGTTGTTGTTGCTAGTTGCGAAGTCGTGTCCGACCCATTGCGACCCCATGGACAGCATTCCTCCAGGCCTTCCTGTCCTCTGCCCTCTTCTGGAGTCCTACTGCTTCAGTGATTCCATCCAGCCACCTCATTCTCTGTCGTCCCATACTTCTATTGCCCTCAATCTTTCCCAGCATTAGGCTCTTCTCCAGTGAGTCCTTCCTTCTCATTAGGTGACCAAAGTATTTGAGTTTCAACTTCAGGATCTGGCCTTCTAAAGAGCAGTCAGGGTTGATCACCTCTAGGACTGACCAGTTTGATCGCCTTGCAGTCCAGGGGACTCACAGGAGTCTTCTCCAGCACCATAGTTCAAAGGCCTCAATTCTTTGGCGCTCAGCCTTTCTTATGGTCCAACTTTCACAGCCATACATTGCAACTGGGAAAACCATGGCCTTGACTATACACGCTTTTGTTGACAGGGCGATGTCTCTGTTTTTTAGTGTGCTGTCTAGATTTGCCATTGCTTTCCTCCCCAGGAGCAAGCGTCTTTTAATTTCTTGGCTGCAGTCCCCATCTGCGGTGATCTTGGAGCCCAGGAAAATAAGAACATACATTGAGGAAATATTCATTTTTCAAGCCTTTGTTGGGAAAATATACACTACAGATCACGATATGAAGGAAATGTGCATTTTAAAAGTTGGGTCTAGGGGACTTTATCAATGTTGATCATAAAATTTGTATACAAAAGTCATTTATACTTAAACTGCAAAGAGAAAAAAAGTAATTATATAATGTCCATGTGAAAAACTTGTGGGAAAATGCACATAACAAAGGATCATATCAGGGAAATTTGCATTTCCCAAGGCCTTAAGAAACAGAGTATAAACAGCTACTGTGTGTCTCTTGGGAACCATCATACGATGTACAAAATCTCTGTATGTTAAACACATTTAGAAACAAAAACCATCAGAAAGAGAAACTGGGTGTTGTCAGCAGTGCCTTCTCAGGCTTGGAGACTTGTTCTGACAGGACAGTCCTCCTGAGGAATGCCCAAAATTGATAATGATGAAGATGATAATAGAAATGATAGCTATCCCCTCCTTCTTCAAGGATGTACAAGTTTTGGACTTGCTTATGGGGGCCAAGCAAGAATTATCTGACTACTTATAATACTTGATTTAAACCACAATTGAGTCCAGAATTTTGATTATTAAGTTGAGTCATCAAATGACCAGACTCAATTTTACAATCATTTTTACTATCATTGTTAAGTGAGTCACCACAGTTGTTTACCAAATCATGTATTTATAAATTCAAATCCAGATTATTCAAAGCACGCTTTTTTGCCAGAAAATGGCAAAAAAAAAAAGGTCACAAAATATGATCACTAGACCACAGGATGCTGCAAATGGTCGTAAATGCAAGCCAGTTGCCGTGAATGGATGATGTGATGGTGGGGGAGGGTCATCATAAGTAACTTTTTTTAAAAAGTCCATTTAAATAGGTGTTAATCCACAGGTCATACGTTGAGGACTACCTGCAATGTAAAGTTAATGTGATTGAATGGCATAGGAGGAATTACTTGAAATGTGGTATGAAGCAAGATAATAATAATAATAGTAGTAGTAGTAGTAACAGTAGTAATAGTAATGATAGTAATAGTAATAATAGTAATAGTAATAATAGTAATAATAATAGAGTTGGAATGGACCTTGGAGGTCCTCTAGTCCAACCCCCTGCAAGGTCCCTTCCAACTCTATTATTATGATAAAATAGTCTAGATTAATTCAAGTATGATAGTAGGGACTGGCTCATTTCAATTAATCACTCACTGCTTATCACTCGGAGGAGAATCACAACAGCCTCCCTGGCCATTGACTTCCAAGACTTAACTATAACATGTATAAACAGAAAAGAGAAAGAAATTGCCTAATTATACTATATATAGGTTAATGGACTGTGTGTGTGCGTGCGCACACACACGCGCGCACGTGGGCATATATAGTGTGAAACAGAGAGAAATAGTCTGTTTTAGCTATTATTTGTTGTACACAACAATTCAGGAATGCCAGAAATAAACCATGGGATCCCATGTATTGTTATTAGTAAATCAACAAACTATAATTGATTACCCCTAAACAGACCGTGGTTTACTTACTAGATCCATTCATATATCACCTTAAAAATAAAAATGCCACATTATGAATGGTTCAGAGTATGAAGCCAGTTAGAGAAAAAGATTATATCAGAACTCTCTCTCTCTCTCTCTCTCTCCCTCGCTCCCTCCCTCCCTCCCTCCCTCTCTCTCTCTCTCTCTCTCTCTCTCTCTCTCTCTCTCTCATGATCCAATACTTCCCTACATCAGTGCAGACAGCAAGGAAGAGAAACAAGTAAACTGGGAAACACCTGATGTTGCTGAGTTACAGTTCCCAACAAGCCTCAGCATTGTCCATTCTAGAAATGTTGGCAGTTGAAGTTTAGCCATGTTTGCTCCATAAAGGAATGGAGGGAAGGTTGTCAGTGAAACAGTTAACCAAGTTGCTGAGTAGCTTTGCACATTAATGCACGGGCAGCTAAGTTAAATCTATATCACTTGTCTCTGCATATGCATTCTGGGATACGGGAATTATTTCTCTTGGTGTAAGTCAGCTAATTATTTCTCTTGGTGTAAGTCAGCAGGCATTTGCTTAATTGATTTGTGTTTGACAGATCTAAGCTAGACAGATCAGAGACCAGTACAATTAGTCATAAATGTAAATTAGCTTTCAGCACAATGAGGAATGCTGATGCCAGTGGGAAGCATAGGGCTCCTCTCCTTCGATCTGCCGAACCAGGAGACTAGCAATCACCTATCTGGTATCTTTTCAGATGTACTGTACTACAGATCCCATCACCCCAACAGTATGGTTAATAAACAGAAATAATGGATGTTTAGTCTAACCTCTGAAAGTCCATAGGTTGGACACACTATCCTAACCAATAATCCTTCCAAGAGTTTCTGCCAAATGCCATGTTGGCTGCCAATCCTGGGATTGCAGTCCCATCATCTCATCTCTAGAGCAGGCAATTTTCTTCCAAGCATGCAGAGGAATAAAAAGAAATATACCCTTCTGGATCTAGATCAGGGGTAGGCAACCTTGGTTCTTTTATGACTGGAGCCCAAATTACACTCACTCAGGCCCCCAAAAAAAGTTCCAGTGGAAAGCAATGACAAATTGCTTCTGTGCTATTATTAAGACATATCTTCAAAGTCAGCAGAAGTGGAGTTTGACTCAAAAGAGGCATTTTGTTTTCAAGTAGGCCTGGCTGATGAAGAAATTTCTAACATTTTAAAGTTGAGTTCTTAATCCCTCTTTGATACTGAATTGCCAAATTCCGCTGTAAAGACTTCAGGTCATCAGGCCAATGTCTGATTGCATACAGTTTTTTCCTGGAAGAGGAAAATCGTACTTGTAGATGTTTTTCCTCTTCTAAAAATCCAGTGACCTTTTCAGCACCTTCAGCATATCTAAACTATAAAAATAAGTCAACTTGCCTGAGGTAATACTTGGGGATTGCTTTCTTTTTTTAAAAGTCAGGTCTGCTTAAAACTAAGCTGAATTCTGTGTGCTTTCATGTTTATGTCTCTGTAGTTTTTCTGGGCACAATAAAGAAATGGTTTGACGTTTTATTTTGTTTTTATTCCAGGATATTTTTTTTCAACTTTTTGGTCTTATATAGATTTCCTGGTCTCCTATCCATACTCTAACAAACTGCTGTTTCTTTTTTCAGATCAGCCCAGGTTGACTAGGTACTATTACCTATCATAATTATTGTTTTGAATAGTACTTCCTACAGCTAAACATAATAATTGGGTTTCTTCCTTCCGATTCCCCATTTACGATTTTGCCACATACATCTTAAAGGGCAGCTGATGAAAGAAACTTGTTGGAGGGTAGTAAAAAGGAGAGGAACTTTTCACACACAGAGATACCGTTCTTTAAATTACAGCGATGGTTACTGTTATAATGCTTTTCGGGTAATATTTTGGTCCTTATTTCTAATATATATAGTAGCCTAAGCTTAATAAACTATTCAGACATTTCTATTTGGAACTTTTCACATTTTTTTTAAATTGTATTGTTTGTTCCTTCCTTTATTCCACAGATGCTTGTTATCACATCTTTGATATGCCCATTTTGTTAGGCAACTTCAGTTTTTCCTCACTGCTCAGGCTTGCTTTGAGTCTAGAGAGGACGAAGGAATGAGAAGAACATAGCTCTTTTCTGAAGTGCTCAGAATGCCAAGAATTGGCCAAGCTGCCCTTGCCAATGTCTGACCCGTCCTTTGCAAATGCAACAGGATTTCTTATCAGCCAGTCCACTCTGCAGATATCACTTTTAGATCTTGCTTGTCTGAGTCCTCAGCTATAGATTCCTTTACCAACTGCCTCAATTCAGAAATACCTCCAGTCCACACAGCACAAATACAATGTGAGCAATGTCCAACCATTTCCAATAGTCTCCTCCATTAACTAACAGATCTTCCCTTTATATGTACACCCGTCAAAAGACAGATATAGCCTGTTCCCAGATATCTGAATTAGGCAAGAAGCTTTTCAGCATCTACATAACACTTTGCAGGGCTTGGGCAGGTGGGAAAAAAAACTTTAACCTTGAGACCTTTTTGCAAGTCTGTGTCCCAATCTAGGGCATCTCATCCGGTCACAAAACTACAGATCATTCTCGACTTACAACAGTTCATTTAGTGACCATTCAAAGTTGCAACAGCACTGAAAAAAGTGACTTATGACCCTTTTTCACATTGACAACCATTGCAGCATCCCCATAGTCAACTGTGATAAAAATTCAGACACCTGGCATATTTGTGACGGTTGCAGTGTCCCAGGGTCATGTGATCACCTTTTGCGACTATCTGACAAGCAAAGTCAAATGGGGAAGCCAGATTCACTTAACAGCTGTATCACTAACAACTGCAGCGATTCACTTAAGAACTGTGTCACGAAAGGTTGTAAAATGGGGCAAAGTTCACTTAACAAATGTTTCACGCAGCAACAGAAATTTCGGACTCAATTGTAGTCGTAAGTCGAGAATTACCTATATTTTGAACTCTAGATTTTATTTTATTTTTTAATTGGCTCTGAAATTTGCCATTTCAGGACAATGGGCTCATCTCTGTTTCCTAACTACCGGTATGTATGGAAGAAACCTTGCTGGCCTTCGTTTAATAATGTGACTTCATGCTGGGCCTTTGTCTCATTCCCAACCTATAGCTTGGTAGCCTTGCTAGATGCACGATGTATAAATAAGTGGATGAGGCAGGTGCATGAATGATAGGGATAGTGAAAGGAAGTGGACAGAGGAGATGGCAATAGAGCAGGCAATGGAGGAAGGTGAAATGATGGAACAGGTGTTGCAATGGTTGATGAAGTAGGCAGTGGAGCAAGAGAGTATGACGGAGGAAGCAGGTGATGGACTGAGCTATAGAGCAAGAGAGGACAATGGTTCAGATGATGGAATGGACAACAGATTGAGAGAATTCAATGGAACAAAACCATACAAATAATGAAGACAGCCAAAGAGATAATGAGTAATCACAAAAAACGGTCCAGCAAGTGACAATGAAAGAGACAGAGCAACAAAATTGGACAGAAAGAAAGAAAGAAAGAAAGAAAGAAAGAAAGAAAGAAAGAAAGAAGGAAGGAAGGAAGGAAGGAAGGAAGGAAGGAAGGAAGGAAGGAAGGAAGGAAGGAAGGAAAGAAAGAAAGAAAGAAAGAAAGAAAGAAAGAAAGAAAGAAAGAAAGAAAGAAAGAAAAAGAAAGAATCTATTAGAACATTCATAGGGCAGTGCAGACTGCAGACTCCAATCCTCAGGTGATACTGCGGATTTCTAGTAGGAGAAGCAGAAAAAAAATCACCTAGCTGTGCCCCAAAGTAGAGACAGAAAATAATGGATGTTTTTCCCCTGGCAGGAAATCACTTTCCTTAACTTGTCCCACATTAAATCTTGATAAAGCTGAATTAGCAAAGCAGAAACTTGGCTATGAGAACAGAGTAAATTTTGCCAGCAGATTTGTGCCACCTCAGAGATTTAAAAACAGCTTAAAACACCCTTTTTTTTTTTCCTTTTGAAATATCAGTATCCAACTTTCCATTGGTTCCACTTTGGAATAACAAGAAATCAAATTTCCACTCTAGAATCCAACCAGGTTCCAGAAACTCCAAAATAAGGGTTTGAAAACAGCTTGCAGTCTTGGGGCTATAGGTTGTCCAACCTTGTTTTAAAAGAAGTTAAGTGGAAAAAATAGCTAGCCGCATAAGTCGTATGTATATCCATTTAGTAATTCACTGTTGGCAATGAAAAAAATTCTCAACTCTGTTCTTTTAACTAGTGGTTGGTTCCCTGTAGGGAGGAAATCACATGTCTGAGCTATGAAAGGGAATCTGCAAAGAGCTTTATATGATACAATTGAATTCTTCGCATTCTTTCTTTTTTACTGTGGTTGGGACTGTGGGTTCCCTGCATTTTGCTTTCCTGTGTTTGACTGATATTTTTGCTAAGGAAGAGACTGCTGGGCCCAATCAGGGATGGCAAATTCCATTATTTCAACTTTCAAGATGGCATGAATTATGCCATGTCAAATATTCAGTCACTAAGGATATCTTAGGCAATGGAGTGCCAGGAACAGTTTCAAAACTTGCTAGTTCTGTCTTCTTAAACATGACATGCAAGATATGCATCAAGCAAGCCTGAAATAAGGAGGGTGGTATTTTGGGGGGGGGGGAGGAAAAGAAGCAAAAAAAAATACATTAATCCTACTTCAAAACATAAATAAAACCTAAGCTCTGCTTGGAGGAATTTGTGCTAATGAGCGAATAAACCAAGTTCTTTTAAGGATTTGCTAATCCTAAAATATGTGGAATTAGAAAACCAACTGGCAGTGAAGACATTTGTTAACACTTACCCTCAAAGCGAAATATCTTGGCTCAGCATCAGCATATTTCATATCTTATTTAAGCACAGCCTCTCATTAGCAAGTGTCATGACAAGGCATGAAGACAAAATATCAAACCCAAAATAAACACAAAAATCCATGGAAAATATGTCTTTAGCACACAAACAGACACACAAAGCTAAGCAAAGGAAACTTTGGGCTCTCCACTCATGTGGCAGATAGTTAAGTGTGGAGCTAACTCCTGGTCTTGCAGATTGCCAACAAAGACAGCAGCCCTGTGACTTGCCCTTGGATCTATGCAAATTTTCACCAACCTGATATCTTCCATATGTGTTTTGACTTCAACATAATTCCCAACTGGCAATGGCTGAAGAGAATCACATTAGATGAATTCATTGGTGAGTGAAGAGCTAATCCCTTCTGCTGCACCTCCTTTTCAAGAAACCATCCTTGGACCCAATGATATTGGACAATTATTGTACTGTCTCTAATCTCCCCTTTTGAGGGCAGCTGATTAAGAAGGTAGTTAGGGCAAGGATACTTACAATTCAGCATTAAAAGTTAATTTAAAAGCAGGGGAAGGGCCTTCAGGGTGCCAACCAACCCCATGGTTACAACTCTTCTTTAAGCCTCAAGCAAGATAGCAGAGGTAGGACTTTAGATGTTTCCAAAAGGTCAGGAGAATGTTGGAGATGACCAGGCTGAGCCCGAGGGAGGGGTCAAATGCATATCATCAGTCTCAAATCTTTCTTGTCCACAAGAGATCTAAATCCAGTCCCCCTTGAATTCATTTGACTCTTTTCTACCACCAATTGCCTTTGACCATTAGCAGTTCAGATTCTTGTAGAGAGCGTTAGCATGCAATAAACCTGTATTCATTTGAACCACCTGGATTCCTGATTTCCTGCACTTGACAGGGAAGTGCAGAGTGGGTGCCTACCTTGTCTCTAGGGGAAGAATGTTCCAAAGGGCAGGGGCAATGGCAGAGAAGGCTTTCTTCCTGGGCCCTGCCAGTCAGAATTCTTTTAACTGCCAGGGTCCGCAACTTACCTTTCTTGCCTAACTCAGTGGGATGAGCTGACGTAATGGGGTGAAGAAGATTGCATAATCCCCATGCCAGGTAGGTCTTTAGAGGTTAATGGTTGGTTAAATAACCAGCACCCAAGGTAGCTCACACAGCATACATGTTACATGCGCCGTTCCCTCCTCATCAAAGCCTTTCGTGACATAGAACCAGGTTATCTGGCGGGCCGCCTTTTTCAATTATTTCTGCTTATTCCATCAGATATGGCAGGGGAAGCTTACTCCAGGTCCCCCTATTAAATAGTCCCACCTAATGAGATCTAGGAAGAATGTCTTGTCTATCACAGCTCAGGCCCTTTGGAGCTACATATCCTCCAAGCTTCTGGTGGCCCCAACATTGCTGGACTTATAGAAGGTGCCAAAAACCTGGCTCTTCCTCCCAGAATTGGGCAAGGGTAATGGCTAAGCTTTATTAGATTTTGTTTCAGGTAGAAAATATTGGTTTTAACTATTTCTATTAGTATTGTGTCCATTTGACTGATTGTTGGCAGCAGAGTCACATATGGCTTGAGCAGCCATATAAAATACAGAGAGAATTAGATTAGGAAACAGTGATCTGGTGTCATCACAAAAAGGTTAGTGACAAATCTAGACAAGAACTCTATGACCTTTCTGCAACAACAACAAAAAGTTTTGGAAACACTTGACTCCGTCCAGGGGTGACTGAGTTCTGAATAAGCCATGTAGTTGATACTACAAAATACAGCACTATCGTAGTTCTAGGCCACTTTCCTGGGCCTGAGATGGCAAAACTTAGGAAATTCACCATGCTGTGATGTCATGTCACTAATTTTGTAACTTTAGCTGTTTGTGTAGGAGGAAGAGGTAAAGGAGAAGGAAGTAGGAGTTTGGATAGAATAAATCACAGACTTTCTGAGTCAGCATCCTCTTAGAGCAGCGGCCTCCAACCTTTTGGGCACCAGGGACCGGTTCCGTGGAGAGAGTTTTTTTCCACGAACCAGAAGGGGCGTGGTTTCACATGCTGCCTGCATCCCAGCGATGGGACTTCACTTGTTTGCATGGCTCAGTTTCTGCCAGTCCACAGACCAGGCGTTGGGGAGCCCTGTCTTAGAGGCCATCCAGTTGTCTGCTGTAGTATAAAACCCTTAATATTTTAGAAGTATATTTTCTCATTATTCCCAAATATTAAGATCATGCAGAAAACAGTTAACTTGTGCTGTGACTAGCATGATTAATTTTCTCTATATTAGAAACAGAATTTCCAGTACAAGTATCACAGTTTTGATATTCCCTTGCAAGTGCTGTCTTGTGGGCTCATTTACCCGATGCTTCTAACTATTAGTCATAAATGCCCATGCTTCATCAGCTTTTGAATGGACCCCCCCCCCAAAAAATGAGAACTTAATTGCTAGCCTTTAAATATTAATTTTGCCTGTTGTCATGGTTTTGCTATTTCACATCATTTTAACTTTCAGGGATGAGGTAGGATAGAGAACAACTTTGCACCAAGTGTTATAAAGATGTGGCCATCTACACATTTAATAAATCAATAAAACATGGGGATTAATTCACTAGCTATACATGGTTACAAAGGATCCCCCAGGAGATGTGTATGTGTATGATCCATGGTGGGATCAGTGGCAAAATGGGCCATTTCCTTTCATTTATTGACAACCAAGGGTTTACATAAAGTAAGTTTACAGATTTTTAATAGTTATTTATTAACTTATTCTGCCTTTTTTCTAGGAGCTCCAGTGGCATGCATAGAACTTCTTTTTCTCACTTTCCCCACAACTATCTTTATGAGGTAGGTAGGTAGGTAGGTAGGTAGGTAGGTAGGTAGGTAGGTAGGTAGGTAGAGAGAGAGAGAACGCCTAGCCCAAAGTCACACAACTAAGTATCCATAGCTGAAGATGCATTTGAGGCTCCCCAACTCCTAGTGCAACATCTTAACCATGACACCACTTTCTGATGCCTTCAGAGGAGAGTCCAGATGTATATATTTATTTGCTGGTGGATTATCGTTGGAAATCTCTACTTTTTTATTCATTTATTTATTTTGACAGATAACAGTTCTTCCCAAGATTTGAAATAATATTCTTTGATTTTTTCCCCCCACCCATTTTAAAGTTCTACCCCAGACTCCACCACCGTTTATATCATGATACTGACTGCTTTAGTCGCGTAGCCCCCAGGATGGCAGGGATACCAGTGAATAGCTGAAAGTGGAACAAGACTTTGCAATATTTGCCTTTCTTAGAAATGGGAGGCATGCCAGTTCCTCAGAGTCTCAATAGATGGTTCATACAATGTTCATTTACATCTTACTGCGTGATACTTACTCTCCATAAGTCCAATTAGTATAAATAATTTCAAAGGCCATTGATGAACAATAGCTTAGAGAAACAAAGGAGAAACACTCTGTTCCATCATTTATTCCGCTCAGTCCAATCCCGGTTGAGGAAATAAACTTATTATCCATTTTAGCTAGATTTCTGCTACTCTGAATTTTGATGGGAGAAAAATATCTTGGGCCAATTTTAGGATAAAGGTCCGTTGGAGAGGTTTAGCTCTGTGGCTCTCACAAGCACTGGAGGGCAGCAGCATTTTTACAGCACTCGCAAAACTCCCCAATTAATTAAAAATAGATCTCAAACCATTAGAAATGGAACCACCACATAAAATCTGAGGATCTCCTGTTCTTTCAGGCAAGGTGAGCAACATCTTGCAAGATTTTGACCAACTTGTTTAATTATAATGATTTTGGGGGTACCTCCATAATTGCACAAAATTGTCATTTCTGCTGCCAAGATGTCATTTCAGAATCCATCACGTGAATAGATTCCCATGCTTTGCTAATAACTTTGATGCATGATGAGGAAAAAAAATAAAGGCTTTAAAATTCTCAACTCTGTCTATCATTTTATCTGTAAGAGTAGGTTAACGTTAATCCTTCTGGGAGCTGTGTACTCTTTTCATGTAGGAAAAGCTTACACTATCCCTGCATGACAGAACTGTGAGAGCTGTTTTTAGAATGATACAATGCATCATGCTTCTCCTGATTCCTGTACCAAAGACTTTCACAATTAATGGTTTCTAGGTCTTCCTAATAGTAAATGCCCTCAAACTGTGACCTCATTTATAAAACCAGAGTGTTAAGTCAAGGATAGGCTGAAGGAGTAGAACGAAGGAGCCCTCTGTCATACCCCCTCATATTGCAGTAAGTCTCACAAATTTAGGGCTATGAACCTAAACCTTGATTGCAAGAAAGGGACTAGAAAATTTTGGGGATTCCTGTATTCATGCATCTGTATCTTCAGAGGAACTAGATTCTAATCCCAATCCTGAAGACATTTGGATCACCCATATCCAGGCCTCTCAAGAAACTGCCCCATCATCATCCAGGCATCCAATTTTTTATTCCTTGGCTTGTCTTGCCAAGGAACAGGAAATCACAACAAAATTATAGGGTTGGAGGTCTCTGGTCCAACCTCTGCCCAAGACATACCATCTCAGGCAAATGGTTGTCCAAACATTTCTTGAAAATCTCCAGCAATGGAGCACCCACAATTGCAGGACGCAAGCTGTTCCACTGCTCAATGATTCTCACTCTCAAGAGATTCATCCTCATTTCCAGATTGGGTCTCCATCTTCCCACCCATTGCTTCTTGTCCTAGTCATAGGTGCTAATATATCAGTGCCCTCTTCCCTTTGGCAGTCCTTCAACTATTGGAAGACTGCTATCATGTGTCTCTTCAGTCTTCTCTTTGTTAAGCCAGACATACCTAGTTCCTTTAGCTATTCTTCATAGAATTTAGCTTTCAGACCCCTTGTCACTGTTGATCTACACTCTGCACAATAAGATTTCCATCAGCATGACACAATTCCCAGCATCCTGGGAGCCATCCTCCCAGCATTACCACCTAAAGTTCCTCTGTGAAGGAGATGAGTGGTACAGAAGATAGATAGGTAGGTAGGTAGGTAGGTAGGTAGGTAGGTAGGTAGGTAGGTAGATAGATAGATAGATAGATAGATAGATAGATAGATAGATAGATAGATAGATAGATAGATAGATAGACAGACAGACAGACAGACAGATAGATTTCACAATTAAAATAACTTGCTTTAAGATTTCCAACTCTCAAAAAAGAGATATTGCCTGAGACCAAAAAAAAAAAAGATTAGAAGGGACATCAAAGTCTTTTGTTTGGTTTCAGTGCCCATTGTTTTTCTGCTGTATGAAAACTCTGCATGATTCTGCATATTTCTACTCCATCTCAGTTTCTGATCTAATTTGTTCTTTCATAGAAAAAGAATTCTTTAATCAAGAAGGCCAGATTCAACAGAAAGAGTTTAGGCCCCAAATATCTGGAAGGTACTAGGTTTCCTGCCTCAAAAGATCATGCTTAAGAACATTCTTTCAACAGCTTGTTAGATAGCACAGATTTGGTTTCCCTCTCTCAAACACAAAGTCTCGCATACAGAGTGATTTCTATACTGTTGCATTTGAAAGCTTACTAGTCATATTAGAAAGCAACTCGTGAGAGACAAAAGAGCAAAAGAGCATTGAATGAAGCTTTCACAGCACGTCATTCAGATGTATTACACGTTTTAAAAGTGACAGGCACAGATGATCATAAATTCTGGGACACTAGATCAGTGTTTCTCGAACTTGATAACTTTAAAATGTGAGGACTTTAACTCCCAGAATTCCTCAGCCACCAAACTTGAAAAACACTGCTACAGATGAACAGTCTTCTTAAAAGAGGAAGTGACCAAGCAAGCCCAAAACAGAAATTCACTGATAGGCACAAGTTCTCCACCAAACTACACATAGTCCTTGACTTACAACATTTAGTGACTGTTTGAAGTTACAACAGTACTGAAAAAAGTGGCACACTTATAATGTTGCAGCATCCCCATGGTCTCGTGATCAAAATTCAGACACTCGGCAACTGACTCATATTTATGACAGTTACACCGTCCTGGGGTCGTGTCATCACCTTTTGTGACCTTCTGACAAGCAAAGTCAATAGGGAAGACAGATTCACTTAACAATCATGTTACTAACTTAACAACTGTGGCAAGAAAGGTCGTAAAATGGGGGCAACTCACTTAACAACTGTTTCATTTAGCAACAGAAATTTTGGGCTCAATTGTGGCTGCACGTTACTTCACAGGGATTATTAGTATTCTGTATATTTTCTTTTCTTTACATTCTGATTGCCTTACAAGGCAGAAATCCTTTCTCTGGATGAAGTGTCTCAGTTCCTAATCTGAGCATGCCATCATTCTCCTAAACAACTAATTCCACAACACTGTCAAACTACCTAGTAGGGCTGTATTACTATTATCCTTCTCATCTTTCCTATTACTTATTTCCTTATCTTCTTATGGCTGTAATTTTGTTGCTTGCATCTTACGATTTATATTAATTGTTTTATTTAGTATCCTAGTATGATTTATGTGGATTGCTTATTTAGTATTCTATGACTATCACCGAATGTTGTATCTTATGATTTACGGTGAATGTATTTTATGATTATGATCATGATTTTTCACTTGCTGCTTGTATGTACACTAAGAGCTTATGCACCAGAGACAAATTCCTTGTGTGTTCAATCACCCTTGGCCAATAAAGAATTCTAATTTCTAATTCTAATGTGCACCATGAAATACCTCCATGATACTTCTCATGTGCAGCGTAGATGCCTTTTCATTCTATGGATACTATCTCCTTGTAAAGTAAGGATAACACTTGATACAACTCCCATATCTTTTGAGTTCAAGTTGGCTCCTAACCCTAATCATATTTACATCATCATAAGGCTGGCAAATGATCTCAGATGTCTTTGCCCATCCTGCCTTTTCTCGTGCCAGCTATGGAGCAAATCTGGAATTGAATTAGTTATAGCAGTCAGGAAGGGCATCATGAAGAGTGAGGGTTTATTTATTTATTTGATGGGTTTATTTTTGGTTCATTATGGTGGACCGATTCATCAGCTATAGCTTGCTCAACAAAACAAAGCAAAATGCAACCAGCAAAATCATGATTGGCCCTGTGTGTATGTGTGGGCTATCTAGGTGTTTGGCATGTGGGTTCAACTGGGGCAGAACAGGAAGCACACTACAGTTGGCTAGCTCCAGATTAAACTTTAGTTTGAAACTCTAATTGCAGGACACTTAGGTCTGGCTGGCTTCTCTTTTCTTCATTAACTTCCTTATTGAGTTGTTGTACAAAATCTAAAGCCGTCAAATCTGTAATGCAATATTAAAAATTCTCCACACAAACGCTGTAAGCTAGTTCCTAATTGTTATTCCGCAGAGTGATTATCTCTCCTTGATGATGTCTCAAATTTGGTTGATTTCAGATTGAAACCTTCCGTCCCACCCCCACCCCCACCCTGACACACGCTTTTCAATTTGGAGCTAATTCATTTCCTAACTCCTTGTTATGGTGCAAAAAGCGCAGAGAAATGCTCTAAGCCTGGAACTTTCTCTAATTTATATAGTTAAGTATCATTTACTTGCAATTAAAATTAGCCTTAAGGGCTTTTGCAAACAAGCAGGATTAGCTTAAAAGTGAAACATTTGTGTTTTTGTAAACAGCAACCTCAGGACTTTAAACCAGCCAACAGGAGAATGGAACAATTTGCCTGGAACGAAGAGCCATTACAGTCTTTAGAAGCATATGTGGGAGTCTCCAGACTGAGTCAAACTCCTAAGGTTGCTATTTTGCTAAGAAATCACATCTCACAGAGTGAATTGCTCCTTTGAGAGCATGAATGCACAGCACTAGTGCTTGTGTAGATAAATAGCCTAAGAACTGGAAATTATGGGGAGTCCTGATTCAGATGATGTTTGGTCTTAATGCTGGTGGCAAAGTGAATGACCATTACAATGAAGCTTAACATTTGTGGGTCCTACACTCCATCTCTGGCAAAAGAGATTAACTTGTCATATCTGGGAGCTTCTATGGAGGATATTTTAACAGGATTCCTGACTTAGGTATATGGAGATATGGTTAAGGGTTGAATATTTCTGTAGCCCAACAAGTGCATATATTGCCTTTTCTGCTTTAGTGTCTGTAGACAGACAGAATAACAGACATGCATGACAACCAAGATGCCTGGGTTCCTTGACATAATCTCCTCTTGAGAGAAACTTTCCTCGCTCTAAAGTAGAATCCATGTCTCACATGCAGAAGGTCAGTTCCTGACATTCCTGGGTAAGATTGTTAAATCGCCTTCTTAAATTTCTATATAGGCATTCTGAGTAGCACTGGAGTAGAGGGAGCAATGGTCTGGTTCAGTGATTGGATGCACACATTATATTGGGGCATTATGTGAATTTGTTTGTGGCTTAGTGCAGTGTGTGAAGCCACACACACGATGTTTGTAGCCCATATTTATGGGTAGTGATTTATTCAACAAACCATTATTGACAATTTCTGGGTTAACTGTGAATCTAAGTAGCTTAGTTTGCTCCCATATTCTTATGCACTAAATTATAAACTTTTTTCCAAGTATTATTCTTAAATAACTCAAAAAAGTATTAGATATTAGGAAACCCTACAGCTAGTTTGATCCAGTGGACTGGACTAAAAGAGCAGAAACCTCAGTCCTAGTCCTATCTTAGATATGGAAGTCAAATGAGGAACTTTGGGCTAATCACTTTCTCTCAGGCCCGGAAAGAAGGCAATGGTAAACCAGTTCTAAAAACATTGCCCTAAAAACTAGAAGGAAGTCTATTGTAGCCAAGAAAAATATGAGGAAATCACAGAAATATGAACCCTAAGCTGCACATATCCAAATGGACATGAGAAAGACCTACATATGTATATATGTAATACACAACCAGGTTGCAGGGGCACTTTCTCACTAATGACCCCAATGCTGGTATTCAAAGCCCAAAACTAGCAGACACATTCCCGTCACTACCATTATTGCTGGTAAATAGAGATATTTGTTCCTCCATCTCTTGCTAAACTACAACTCCTAACATCCCTAGCCATTTCCCACACTGGCTTATATCATATACAGTATATACTGTATATAATGAGACTGAAATAATAGGATAGAAGAAATATTTTTGTATACACACATGGATTCAAAGAACGAGGGCAAGCTTTTAGAACAGAACAAGAGAGAGTGCTTGCAACTGCACTGAATCCATATCACCATATAAATGATGAGGAACATGTAAAATATACACAGCTTTTCAAGGTTTATTGACTTTGGTTTCCATTTCCATCCCCAAATAAAAAAAAAATGCATTGTGTAATCAATCAAAACTTAATCCACCTTGAGTACATTACAGCCATTTCTACCAGCGCTTTCAGCCCGTGAACTTTACAAACTCAACTCAAAATGAATTTCTGAGGGCAGACTCTCTTTCACACTGGTGAGCTGGAGCTTATTGAAATAATAATTCAGATCTAAGAAGCAAGTTCTATTAATTTTTATAAAACCCTTCAATAATTTACCAGATAGCTCCTTCCATCCATAAAGATAGCTGGGGAAAAATGGGGGAAAGAACAGAGACTGATTACTATTCCTCCGTCTGTGAAGTAGCATAATTCTTTCTGAACAAATGGCTTAAATAGCAAACTGAGATACACGCTGCAGGGACACAAAATGCAACCCAGATGCAAATTTTAGGGAGAGGGCCAGCTGGAGATGACTTCTCTGAGTCTTTTTCCAGAATGAACTACTCTCCTTGCTATTGTCATCCCTGCCTTTTTTCAGCCTCTGAGCCCTATCTGCCCAGGAAGGTACATAAGGTAATGGGGGATCATCATCATCCGTTCCTTTTTCTCTTCTCAAATGAAGGTGATCAGGAAGCAACCATGGGAAAGACTTCAGAACTTTCCTACTGTGGTGCTGGAGTTGGCTGGTGCCCAGTGATATCCACATTCCATCCAGGACATTATTTCAAACCAGGAGGAAATTCTAACTCTCACCCAAATGTTTTTGATGGGGGACAGTTGTGTCTTAAATGGACCTCAGCCAACAGGATTTTCAATGATCAAGGCTATTTCAGATGTGAAAATATTTTACTATCCTAGGTCATTATTCATAGTCAGCTGACTAAGTATCCACTTGAGTTCAGGGTCCCTGACTCACAAGAAAATGATATTTCACAGATATTTCAGAACTGTACAAATAACATTCTGGGAATTGTAGCCCCAACATTTCAGAAGACTGCCAGGCTGGAGAACAATGTTCTGGAGGCTTGCAGCCATAGTTCATTAGATTCCAATGTAAATATTAATAGTAGTAGTACTAGTAGTTACTGCAAGTCCTCAGAATGAGCTACATAATCCCCCCCCCATTTCCCCCCACAATGACCTTATGAGTAGGTTGGGCTGAAAAAATAACTGGTCTATGAGCTTGTCAGGCTGAAAAGGGACTCGAATCTGGGTCTCCCCACTCAGGTTGCACTAACATGGCAATATTTGGAGAAGTTCCAAAAAACTAGTCTATTTGCCAGTTCTTCAGTCTCAGTTGTCTCTGCTCTCCACAGAGATGTATTTAACTTGCCAAGCCTCTACCAGCACTATGCTGCCTTCATTGCTGATTTATATTCTACAATAATATTAGGGTTGGTGAATAGTGCTATCCTTATTTATTGAAGACCAATTAAGAAAAGTTAGTGATGGATTTTCTTGACTTTGTTTCCCCTCCCATCAAATAGAATCAATCAACAGGAAAAATAATCACCAATCACTCCCCTTAACGTGAGGGTGGGGGCAAGTCAAGGTAGATGCTTAGAATGATAGGTTTAGACATTTGTCTAACCAACAGAGGGGTTGAAGTGGTCTCTACTCTGTTCACACTGTGTGTCACTTGGACTATTTCTGAACATCATCTGGAGTTCTTCTGAAAAGTACGGAGGGTGGCATGATGTGGAACAAGAAGGTGAGATCAATAAACGGCAAGCTCCATCACCAACTAGTGTTGCATGAGACTGGCACTACTGGCAGAAAGGAACCAAGAAAATTAGTAATTTAAATTTTAATCTTAGTGGAATTCTTAACCATTACATCACCTGGCGTTCATTCATTTATTCATTCATTCATTCATTCATTCATTCTCTTTCTCTCTTACACACACACATACACACACACATTCTTGCCCTATTCTATCTGAAATTTACCTCTAGAGGTTCCCTGGCTCAGGATTCACTCATTTACAAGATCTCCAATATTTTTTGTTCATTCCCTGTGCCACGACTTCCTCTGGCAGAACCTAGATGAGATCAGTAGCAGAATGCTGTTTGTGCTCTTCAGAAGAGAGATTTTTTTTTTCTCATCTTCACTTTCCTATGTGCTCCCAGTTCATTGGGTGCATTCTTTTTATGTTATGGTTTGGATCTTTGCCACACAAGTGTATTACTCTTTTTTTTTATTCCATGATGAGAATCTGCCAGAATGAGTTTCATGCAAAAAAGAAGACTCTTCATGAAAACAGCATTTCTGATGAGAAGTCAGTAGCATGAGGAAAAATAAATAAGTAAAACTAAGCTACCCACCTTACTCATATGTTTCTTTCATGTTCTATACTCATCTTAAATCAGAAAAAAAGAAGAGAAATGGGACTTTATCAAGGTTCTGTTTGTGCTAATGGGAGAAGACAGCCCTGATGCCTGCTTAATGCTGGTATCTACAAAAGAACTACCACTGAGCAAATGCAGAATAAATACGCCTCCCAATGTGAGAATAATTTGATCCCAAGGACTTTAAAAAATCCAGGCTGGCAGAGAAGACATAACTTCTCAAAATATTGACAGCCACAAATTTCCTTTCCTATCTCACACTAAACCAAGAGCACAGCAAGAATGGTTTGACTGCAATAAAATAACATGAATTGAGGCCACTCTCCAATTTGGTGTGCTCTCTTTTGTTTACCACCACCACCACCCCCCAAAAAAAATAAGTTAAGCTGCAAGGAAACTTTTTAATTAGATTTTTTTTTTATTTTTTATTTTTTTGCTTTAGGAATGCCCCTTGGACACTGAGTTTTCATAGCATCTCAAGACCTCTTTAGCAGTTAGTGGCTTAAAAGCACCAAGTCAGATAACACTTTTTTGTCCAGTAAAATGCTAACATTGAAGTTCCAGCACACTTAAACTCCACCCCCACCCTTCCAAATTATAAAGTTTTAGAAGCCATCCAAAATAATTTGGGCAAATACCCTTGTTTGGGGTACCAAATGTGACTTGTTGCTATAAAGGTGAGAGTAAGGTTCAGAAGGTAGGGCAATCATTTTCTAAAAAGACTCCAAAATTCAGAATAAAATCAGTTCACTCCTTATTCCTGTTTATGTCTATGTGCATTTTGAGACAGGCAGCTCCAAAAAAGATCTTGAGAGTAAGAGTACTTGAAATATTCTTTTACAATTATCCATTGCTTTAAAAGCAGGGCAAAGCAGTGATGGCGAATCTTTTGGGCTTGGTGTGTCAAAAAGCACCTCTCTCTCTCTCTCTCTCTCTCTCTCTCTCTCACACACACACACACACACACACACACACACACACACACACACACCAAACAAAAGAGAAAGAATTCTTTATCTCCCCCACCACATCTAGGCAGTGGTGGGATTCAAAAATGTGAATAACCGGTTCTCTGTGTGGATGCCGCTTCTGGAAGTCCATTCTGGGCCTGGGCAACAAAAAATTAGCTACCAGTTCTGCCGAAGTAGTGCGAACCGGCCGAATCCCACCACTGCATCTAGGCCACCCTGAATAGTAGTATCTAGGCTGGGCCTGAAGTAGATGCCCAGGCCTCAAATTCAGCCCTATCACCACCACTGCCACTCAAAAAGCTTGCTTTGCAGCCTCAGGATCTGCTACACACCATGTATCTTCAGGTGGTTTTCTCTTTCTGTTGACAGGCCCCTGTGGCTTACTCAAGGCTGCTCCAGGTTACACAAGGCCTTTGTTCTTAAAGCAGCTTTGGAGACTCTGTAGCCTCCAAAACCCACACGAAACCAGATCCTTCTTGCACAGTTTTCAGAGACTGCAGAGGCCACGTGAGAGCATACTTCATTCTCATGCAGCTACCAGACCCTCTGAAAATCATGCAAGAATGGGACACACTTTTGAGAATAATTGTTGGGTGACCGGCATGGCACCAAAAGCTTTGACATGCATGTCATAGATTCAGCATCACTTTACTCTAGAGGACAAAGGATAATGGAAACAAACTTGTACTTCGCTATTCCCTTTTCAGCTCTCCATTTATCTGAATGTAAAATCTGTTTCTTTGGCTTCAGAGGCATAGCTATTCTATAACAAGACTTTTCTGAGATTAACCCCACAACTCCGTCCATTTCATTCCATCCTGCTGTGTTCAGTGGGACTAACTCCTTTGTAAATGGGGCTAAGATAGCGGCTTAACTATTCTGGGGAAGAGTCTCGTGAAGTCTGTGAGGAACCCAGCAGTTCACAGAAGCTGGGCAGAGCAGACTGCCACAGTATGACTCATAAGAACAGGAAGGATGGCTTTGGAATTGGTGCTAGAGGTAAGAACAGGTGTTGCGTATCCAACAGCACCTCTACATTGAGCTATGTATTGTTTGAGGCTTTGTTATTGAGAGTTCAAGCACGTCTTGTTTTTAGCTTGAGCAAAGGCTGAAATCAAATACTTGAACTACTGACTCTGCTGGAATCTATGTTTCACATCCTTTTTATGCATCTGAAAACACCCTTTCTCAAAAACATCTGAAATATGATAACAGCTTCTAGCTACTCTACCATTTTGGGCGTGCGCATATATATGTGTATGTTTAAAGTCTGTATTCCAGTTCCTATTCCAATCATTTAGAAGAAGAGAGCCATTACAACTTTATATAGCAGAAATATTGCCACATCCTACTCTGGCTCACCTTAGCCTAGAAAGCAATTATAAACAAGCCTGCAGTGAGTCTCAAGAATTGCAATGTAGCCTTTCCCCCCCCCCCATCCCAAAATCAACCCCAACAGTTATTATATTCTTGTGGTTCTATTATTTCTTACCTGAATTCAATTTTCATGCCCTTATGATAGCTGCCAATTTGCTTCCAGGTACAGTTCAAGGTGCTGGTTGTCATCTTTAAAGCCCTACATGGCTTGGGACCAAGTTATTTGAAGGGCCGTCTCTTCCTGTCACATCCACCCAACCAAGCAAAGAAGGGAGACAGGGCTTGGTGTGGGTCTGGACAGCCACTTGTCTGGAATGGTAAGGTCTTCTCCTGCTTGAGAAGTGGGTTAGACTAGAAGTCCTCCAAGGTCCCTTCCAACTCTATTCTGATTGATTAATATCCAGGCATGATCTTGCCCAATTTCTCAACAAATTCTTGTCTCTCTTTTTATTTTTTCTTATCTCTGATCCTCATATAGTAATAGTAGTAATAGTAAAGTAAAGTTGGAAGGGATCTTGGAGGTCATCTAGTCCAACCCCCTGCTCAGGCAGGAAACCCTATACCATTTCGGACAAATGGCTGTCCAGTCTATTCTTAAAAACCTCCAGTGTTGGAGCATTCACCGCTTCTGGAGGCAGGTTGTCCACTGGTTAATTGTTCTAACTGTCAGGAAGTTTCTCCTTAGTTCTTGGTTGCTTCTCTCTTTGGTTAATTTCCATCCATTGCTTCTTGTTCTGCCTTCAGGCACCTTGGAAAATAGCTTGACTCCCTCTTCCCTGAGATATTGGAACACTGCTATCATGTCCCGCCTCGTCCTTCTCTTCATCTTCAATCCCAATCTTTTTTTCTGATTTTTGCACATTGTATTAGCCATTCTGCTGCCTGGAACATTCTAAACCAGCGGTTCTCAACCTATGGGTCGCGACCCCATTTGGGGTCGAACGACCATTTTACGGGGGTCGCCAAACAACGTGATCTGCCATTTTTCCCCCTCAGGGGGCGGCGCCGCGCATGCGTGCCGCGCATGGGGGTGGCGCCGCACATGCGTGCCGTGCATGGGGGCGGCGCTGCGCATGCGCGGCACGTCCGTGTGACGGGGGTCGCCGTCACACAAAGGTTGAGAACTGCTGTTCTAAACTCTGTAAAAGTTGAACTTTCTTGTGAATTTCCTCTTCACACCTATAAATCAATCTCTTATTCCATTTTTGACTGAAAGTGAGCAAGGAAGAATCCCAGACTGTGAAAAGGCTATGCCGGACTAGATTGGCACCATTTTAAAGAACAGCATGATTAATATGGTCGTGGTAATCAGTTAAAAAGGGGGAGCTTTTCCTGTGTAAGATTATCCAAAAATGTTAAAAGTGTTCATTTAGGCTGACTTAAATGTTATAGAATGCACATAGACCCACCTACAATCTAGCTATAATAACATTTTAGTTCACTTAAGCCATGGAGATTTACTGCCAGTGTTAATTAAGGGAGGGACTGCCCATTTTCTGAGTGAGGTCGTGATCATGTTTAAAGTCCCCTCCTTCTTTTATTGCAACCCTTGTCAGTGTGACAACAGCGAGATTCCATCCCTCACTTGGCATGCTGAAAGGAAAAAGATTGTATGAATAATCAGGAGGGAAAGAGGAGTGGGAAGAACTGCAGTTCCAATCCATATTTCTAGAGAAGCTGAAGTTTTCCAGTACTTCAGGCACAAGCCATGCTTTTTAAAGTACACGGAAGTGGCCTGAAAAGGATGCAACTAAGGAATATGTTTCTGTTTGCAAAGCTGTTTGCCATTCAGGAATCCAGCCCATCATTTTTGGTAGAACAGGTGACTGAATAATTTGAGCATCAGAATAGATGGATGGGTGGTCAGATACATTGACAATTAGTTCTCTGCCCTTTGCTTCTTAATGACCAAAACTAAGTTTCAAGAGAAGGGTCAAAGCTACAGTCCAACACAGCTTCATTTCCTATTATTCAGTCTGCCATCTAACTGATAAGAAATCCAGTTTAAGCTTGTTTCCCTCCACCTGGCCATTACTGGAACCTAGATTTACCAACTGAAAAGGTGGTGGTGGTGGGATAAATTTAGTACACTGTACACATTCCTCAATCTCAGGCATAACTATCTTACACGTATCTATCAGAAGCCGTAGACCACAGGTGATATTTTAATCCTACAGAATCTGCAGCTCTGGAAACATTTGGAGATATATGTACAGTTGAAACTGAAAGCAATGCAAAAGTTGTATTAGCAAGTACAATGATGCCTAATTAATCATGTAAAACTAACCTCTAAAACTAATCAAAACATCCACTTTTCCCTACGTTCATCACAAGGCATTATTTCAGATTGCATTCATATATCTTCCATCTGGCACTTGAAAACACATGCCTAACCATTCTTTAAAGACGTGTCCTCATAATCAGTGGTGGGATTCAGCCGGTTTGCACCACTTCGGCAGAACCAGTAGCTAATTTTTTGTTGCCCAGAATGGACTTCTGGAAGTGACATCCACACAGAGAACTGGTTGTTCACATATTTGAACCCCATCACTGCTCATAATACATCCTTTGTCTTAACCCCATAGCTGAGCCTGGCTAACTTCACCATGTGGGGTCCTACGTGCTCTCTGAGCTTGGTGGTTTTCTTATAGATCTTTAGCATTGATGAGATTACCTAGTTGGTAATGAAATGTCTGCAAGAAAACCAGCAAATTCAGGGAGCACGACGTAACCCGTTGTTCAACCCTGAGGTACAAGTATTCTCTTCTATCGGTAACTTCATATTCCTCTAATCTGATGTTTAAAATAGCGCCTTTCATCTTATCCCAACACCAGCTTTGTTCTTCTGCATGATTTTTGCTGGAATGGCAGCATTGTGTGATGTGGCAAGGTTGGGCTGTCGGGACAGTGGGAGAGAGCAGACAGCTGATGCAAAGTGCCGCTCAGGCACTTACATAGACTTCTTAACTGTGTGGACAGACCAATGCCCCAACTGCACAGCTTGCAGTGCAAAGTAGCACTGGGCTGAAGCCAGGGAATCCCCCTGCCAGCACCTATCAGTCACCTCCAATCCTGTTTTTTAACAGCAAGGCAGAAAAGGCCAGTGAGATCCGGGAGAAGAACAAAAGAACAAGGGAGGTAGATGAGTGAAAGAGAGAGTGCTAGAGGCAGACAAGGAACAATAAGAGCAATGAGCAAACAAGAGACAGCAGTGAAGAGTGGGTCAAGTCAAGAGAGAGTGAGAGCCTCTAGCTACCTCGTACAAGGAAAATCTCTACAAGATGTTTTATAGATGGCACTTCCCACCTGTCAGGTTAGCCAAAATGGGTCCAAAGATCTCACCTTTATGCAATAGGATCATATTATCATATGTGATGGGAATGCCCAAAGGCTTGTGAGTATTGGAATAGGATACGAAGATGGCTGAAAGATATATTAATGTTGGACTTAGAGTTAAAACTGAACTTTTCCTGTTGGGAATAACTACAGAGAAATACAATAAGGGAACAATCTATTTGCTATTACATATCTTGACTGCAGCTAGGCTTGCCTTCACACAAAAATGGAAGAGCAAAGAAATTCCCACAGAGGAAGAGACACTATATAAAATATTATCATGTGCGGAAATGGACAGGCTCACAATGGTATTGAAGGACAAATGTAGATCAGTTTATTTCGAAACCTGGGATAAATTTTATTGCTGGAGGGATTCGAGGAGGACGGTTGGAATTATAGGCTAGCATTAAGATAGAAATATATGTAATTTTAGAATAAGTATTGTATATAAAACTTAGATGTATATTCAGCGATGAAGAATCGATTGTAAAATATGGAATAATTTGATAAGAATGTATATACTGGAATGTCACGTTATATCCAATGTTTTTTTAATTGTATTGTAAATAAAATTTTGTAAAAAAAAGAGAGAGAGAGAGAGAGCAAGAGAACAATACAGAACAATAAAAGCAGGTGAAAAGAGTAAGTGTTAGAGAAAAGGAGAAAAGAATGAATAAGAAAAACAAGTGGGTAATGGCGCATGCAACAAAGAGCTACTGAACGGCAGAGGAACAAGTTTGAGAGAGGCCACATTGAGAATGATTGAATGTGTAATGGAACACAAGACGGAGCAGACAGTAGAGCAAGCAGGCAACAAAGTGGGCAGGTGAGAGAGCAGAAGAGTAGTAGATGATGGAGTGACAGAGGGACAAGAGAGAAGGATGAGTGAGGGAGAAAGAGATGGATGGGTAAATGCAGGAGACATGCCAGTGAACAAGGGACTGGCAGAGGGGTTAAAAGAGCAAGGGACAGAGCAAGAGGGTGAGGTAATCCACAGATCATTCACATGGTAGCCATGCTTAATTCATGGGTTGAACAGGGACTTCTTAGTAAAACAGGAGCAGAACTCCCCCCCCCCACTGATAAAGTTCTATCTAAATTCAGTTCTCCACCTCAATCAGAAGAGTTCAATCAGAATAGAACTGGAAGGGATTTTGGAGGTCCTCTTAGTTTCCATCCATTATTTCTTGCCTTCTGGTGCTTTGGAAAATAAGTTGACCCCTTCTTCTTTGTGGCAGCCCCTCAAATACTGCAATACTGCTATCATGTCACCCCTAGACCTTCTTTTCTCTAGACTGGTCATACCCAATTCCTGCAACCGTTCTTCACATCCAGTCTTAGCTATATGCTGCGGCAGGGAGAGAAGAAGTGAATATTTGTCCTGCCAACAGAAAATTGACCAATTACTTTCCGTAATATATTCCACATTAAAGTTTTCTGGACCATCGCCACCGGCCTGCCTTGTTACTAAAACAGAGATCAGCTTTTAGAACAGAGCACAGTAGGCAGGACAATGCTGTGCCTCCTCACAGATTGGAGGAAAACAACCGGCCAGATGTGCTCTCAGAATCCAGTGTTATTCTCCATTGAAGTTTTGACCAAGATTTCCAAGGTTTTTTTGTTTTTTTTTTAAAGGTTGTGCTGTAGTTTGATAAGAGACCATTTGCTTTGCACACAGAGAGTTCCAGATTGCATTCTTGCCTTTCCAAGTAGACCTGGGAAAAACTCTAGCCTGAAGACCTCTTGCCTTTCAGCATAAACAGTATTGGGCTAGATGGACTATCAATGTTCTAGGTTCTCATTCTAGAACATCAGGACCCTTTTCTTACAAGTGATGGGGAATCAGCCATATTATGAAAAGGTAATATTGTCAGAAAAATAGCCAATACATTTGTACAACTGACAATACATTTATTCTTCCTGTCTTGGAATGTAACAATAAGCAGGAAGGCTGAGCTTTCTTTCTTTTTCTTCTTCTTAATTTTGTTGTCTATCTCTGGTATTTCCTCATATAGATAAATGGAATCGAATTGAACAAACACATTTTTTTAAAAGCACACCTCCCCAAAATTGCCCTGATTTAATCTGGCTGTACCTGCTAGGCACGGAAACATTTCACAATGCAACTGGTTCTCTTCTGCGCAAAAATGGTCTGCAAATTCTCAAATAATGAGAACCAGTCTTATGAGAATCTGAGAGCTTCAGATCCTGCAACAGTAACCGTCAGACACAACCTTTTGGGGAGGCTATTAGTCTGGTTTGCCATTTCTCACTGATTTGTATTGTCACCAACAATTGAAGGCAACTGTTGCCTTCATAACTTGTCACATTAGCAGCATATCCTAGCTCAGGAGTCTTCAAACTTGGCCCTTTTATGACTTGTGGACTGAGGAATTCTGGGACTTGAAGTCCACAAGTCATAAAAGAGCCAAGTTTGAAGACCCCTTTCCTAGCTCATACCGGTTTATGAGAGCTGATAGTTAAATTTCCTGGCATTCTGCAAGCCAGTTTATAGTTGACCTAAACCATGAAAGCTGGTACACCAATCAGTTGCTTGGTGGCTAGCAGTGCAGCATGTGCCAGCAATGGAGCCAGCAGTGTCAATGAAGTCTAGAGGCAATGGGGATTTTTTTTTTTTTTAACAGAGAGCTGGTTGCTAAATATTTACCAGCACACCACTGCCTATAGGTGTCTGCAAGATGCCATCATTCCACGGATATTTCGATGTGGCAGAAAATGCTTGATACACCATCCCAAAGTACTGACAGGTTTTAATTAATCTCTGCCAGAATTGTAACTTCAATGTTTTCTCTAGATCTGACCTTAGAAAGCATCAATTCTACAGGCTCATCATATTCACCTTATCATCAGAAGAATCCGAGCTCTTGCATATTGTTGACATTGTTGACAAAACCCCAACATGGGGAGTCAGTTTATCTTGTGATATTATAGGATGATCACTGACGCCTAAGATCATGCAGACAATGCTTTGCTTGAATCTGAGGCAAGTTTATCTCTACCTCTTTCCTTAAAACAATGAACTGTCAAAAATATATATTTACTATGTATAGTTTTCCAGCAAGAATCTACAAATACTTCTTTTATATGCAAGAAAGCTGACAAGTCAGCTTTGCTAGGAGCACAGGCAGGCTCTCTACTAACAAGGTCTGTCGTAGAAGAAAGGTCACTGAAATGCTTGGGCGATTCCAGCACAGCCCAGAGGGCTTCTATGGTTACACCTGACAGAATGAGCCAGAGTTATGGGGCTCAAAGTGTTAGACCAGGGTAGGGGAAGGTTAACACAGCACAGGTGAGCAGAGAGAGTCCTTGGACTTTAGGCAGTTTTCCTGGTCATTCTGGCAAATCCACAGAAGCTTTTAGACTTGAAGCTCCAGACTGAGTGTAGCAATTGCCAATGCCATTGACTTTAGCAAAGGATTGTCATTCTGCCCAGAGCACATCAGTTCTAATGGCACTAGTGTGACCTATGTCTACAGTGTTTTACTTGGACTTCTTTCTATCTTTAATATATGAAAAGATTCTGTTGAGATCAGCATGTGGACTGCTGGTGAGACAAGACCAGACTGGGAACAACACTGCTGAGATAACAGAAGGCAATCAGGAGTTGGGCAGCAAAATCCAGATAAGGAAGAACCAAAGTCATTTAACACACACAGCATTACAACCACAGTACCATAAGCATTTTCGGAACTGCTCTCGTTTTGTTTGCCTTTCTCTCTGTTTTTTTCTCTTGCCTGCATGTATTCAGACATTCTCCTCACCCATATTTAGGCCTAATCCTGAACTTGCCAAAATCACTGCTGGAATGTGTACTCTGTCACATTTTGAGCAATCTAACATAGACTTCACCAAGAAAGTTTACCATTCCTAATCTAGTCGAGAGCCGGTTAGGTGCAGTAATTAAGGCATTGAACTCAAAACCAGGAAACTGTGAGTTCTAGTCCCACCTAGGGCACAAAGCCAGCCAGGTGACCTCAGGCCAATCACTTTCTTTCAGCTCTGGGAAGGAGGCCATGGAAAAACCACTTCCAATATCTTGCCAAGAAAACTGCAGAGACCTGCCCAGGCTGTTGCCAGGAGACAGCATTGATCTGAAGGCTGGAAAAAAAATATTTAGTATATTGATATACTATAACTATACACATCTGAGTATATTTAGCTTGAAATCCAGTTATCTCAAGGAGTCAGAGTTATCCAAATGTGGGGAATCCAGATGTTTTTGTTACAATTCTCCTAAATTTGCCATCTTCATGATCAAAAATCTATTAATGACAAATATTTACTCACTTACTGTTCAAATGTTTGCTTTGAAATAATTGAATGTGTTCCTTTCGTAAGGGAGAAGGGAAGCAGATACCAAGAAGAGCTTTCTTCCTCTCCTATCTTACAAGGAATACCTGTCCAAATAGACTTTGGGGAGTGAAACCTAGATCAGGAGGACACAAAAAATGAAGTGTACTAAAATGTTGGAGAAGAATTGTTATAGTTTTAGAGGTTAGAAGTGCTAATTCTGCTGACCAACTGAGAGCCACTGGATAAAAGATTTGGCACGTTAATTCATCTGAGTCATAAATCAAAAAGATCCTTCTGAGAAATACAATATGTATTCAGAATTAATCCCAGTCAAGGTGAGAGGAATCCTTTAAACCACATATAGCTTTGCAGGCTCTCTCCAACTAAAGCTGCAACTTCAGCACCAATCTTTAAAAATATTGCTAAATATAATTAGCAGCCTAGCCGAAAGATTCAGCACAGTATGGCCTGGCAGCATTTGTGTCAGCATGAAAGCTAGCATAGGTCTGTTTCATGTCAGATTCCTTTGGTAGATCTAGCCTTATTTAACACTCCCCTCCAGCTGTGCTTGGCTAGGCTCATTAGTACTCCCTAAAGGACATTTTATTATACTGACACTTCAGAACCAACTCCTTTATTTCGTGTTTATTCTCTATCTCCTTCCCCTTTTTGAATAAATCATCAAGAATCAGTCCATTGCTTGCCGTTCAAATGAATGTTACATCTAGATACTTTCTATAGCTAGGAAAGTTATGCCACTGAAAAACTCTTTTTAAAAAAACCATAAATTCCAAGAAGCAGGATGAATAGGTAGTTAGCCCTTATTTGAGCTACATGCACGAGAATGTCAAATACAAATATGATAGATATAATACTAGAATGAGAACAAAGACTTATCTATTGCTGCATTCTATTTCTATAATGATCAACTAGGCATCCATGGGAACCCCCAAAACACAAGGCTTCCAGAGAGGATCTCTAGTGGGTTAAACATCTCTGAGAGCATCTCTATGAACAGGGTAACATTGTGGTGAAATCAGTGGCCAGGAAACAGATTCTAGCTGACAAAAATTGCTCCGGAACAAGGAGAGATAGAGGTTCACCTACTTGCATCCTGGGTACCTGCTCCTCACAAGCAGACCACAGGAATTCGATTTGTGGTGGATTGTGAGTTGAGTCTGCTTTGGAACCAAGGGATAATCAACCTGCCCAAAACTACTGTGCAGCCTGTATGGACCCATGAGTGGCAAAAAAAATCTCACTTTCTTAAATATCTTTGGGCATAATTAATTGAAAATTGAAAGAAAGAAAAAAAAATACTCAGTGTATTGCCTTCTTTTTGGGATTAAAAAGAGAAAAACAAAATTAACAAGAGAAAAATGGATTTTAATTTAAAAACAAAAAGCTTAACACAAGACAGACTGGACATTTGTGGGAATGCTGACTGTTTATTATTAAGGAAAATAGATCATAGATGGATTTTATAAAATGAAAAAATGAGGGCAATATGAGCCAGGGATCTTCAAACTTGGCCCTTTTGTGACTTGTGGACGTCAACTCCCAGAATTCCTCAACCAGGCACGCTGGCTGAGACATTCTGGGAGTTGAAGTCCACAAGTCATAAAACGGCCAAGTTTGAAGAGCCCTGAGCTAGACTGTGTGATTGTGGCTACAGAGACACATTTGGGACTAAAGAGAGAAAAAAAGCAAAACAGGGGGAAAGGAGAAGTTTGCTTTGTACTTTCACTCTAGTAATTGACATACTTTCACTTTACATATTGGCAACCACAAGTAAAGCAGCCAAAATAGGAGAAGGAAGAAAAGGTTCATTAGAACAACCTACATGGCTTTACATCAGATTTAGTGCACAAAATGTTTGAGGAATTTGGAACAAAGATGGTGGCAACAGTTGCCAATAATTTGGATGCTTTTAAATAGGAAATGGAAGAAAGGGTATGAAAGAAGTAGTTAAGAAGACTGAAGAAACTGTTGGACAATTGGATGGAGATATAACATAAATTAATGACAAAGTGAAAAGTTTGGAAACAAACTATAAATAGAGAGATAGAAAAGGATTTGGATAACTTGGCAATACTGGATTTGAAAGATAAAGAATTTTAAGATTTAGAGCAATTTCAGAAAACCCTGGGGAAAATACCAGAGAATTTTTTTAAAAAAAAAAAAGTCCCTAACTTCTTGGATTGAGATGAATGTGACACTGAGATAGAGATTGGTAAAATGTATAGTATCAATACATGATTTGCAAAATTAAGAAATGTTCCCAGGGATGTGCTTGTACACTATGTCAGGAAGAAAACGAAAGACCAAATCTTACAACAGCACTTTAATACTAAATTGAGGATTGCTAATATGGATATGATTGTACTTAAGGAAGTCCCAATTAGAATATTATGCAAGAGAAAAAAGGGAGTGAAGATAACAGACAAATTTAAACTAAAGCAATGTTAATAAAGCCTGGAACTTCATCTCCTGCTTACCAATATTTGCTTCAATTCCTCAAGTTCAGCTTTTGCAAATACCAGTTCCGAGTAAGATATACATTTCTTAAATAGTGCAGGGGAATGTAAAGAAATCATCCATCTTCTCTGCAGTTTCTAAAATTTCATTTAAGTCTTAGATTGTTGTCACTAATGCACCCCTTTGTAGCCATTTTCTTGCTTCTTCTTCTCATTTGGACACGTTTCTTCAAGGAAACTTTGTTTTTTCCACCTCTATTAGATTCTTTGGCAGTGTTTGTTAACAATACCGGTGACCTCTTGGACTTTTCAGATACTCCATATATATTTTATTTGAGGTTTTTTTTATTGTAGCTTTTAAAAAAAGCATTCTGGAGATGTGATCCTCTTGACTTTCCAATTTTCCGTTATGCCACTTTGTTTAGAATTTCCTCTTTCTAAATAAAATCTGACTCTGTTGGCCTTTGTAGGCAATTTTCCTCTTCTATATAGATTAAAACTGATTATAGTCGTTGTTTCTTTCTGATTTAATAACACCTCTCATGCTAGATCTTTGTTTTCACTTAGGATTAGTCCAGAGTCACATCCCCTGGGGTCATTTATGATATACAGAATTTTAACTCTTCATCATGATATGCAAATTTAGCTACTCTACAGGAGGCTAATTGAAGCCATCCATTATTATAACACTTTCTCCCTGATTTGATTCTTCGTCTAAAGATCCAACTAACCCTCTGGGTGGTATATTCACAACAGCTTGTTTTCTTTATGCTACTAAAGAAAATCTTTTTTAAAAGCTGTTCATATGCATGGTTCTTATTCCTAATGGTAGTGGAGGCTGGGAGATGGAACCACATTTTTAAGCACTCTATAAAGATTGTACACCATCGCTAAGGATTTTCTCCAGCTGCAACTTTTGGTCCCTCTTCCCCAATACGTCCACACATCCTCAGCAGGTGGCAGCACCTGGTCATCCTTGGTTTAAATAGAATCAGGTCTGTTTGACAAACTAGCAGAAGATATCAGGGTTACAGGTTAGCTAGACTGAATAGTAAAAAAAAAAAAAAGTGGAAGAAAATGACAAAACACCTTTGTACTGTTGCCAAGAAAACTGTACAATTCTGTGACCTCACCAAGTTTGATCGAAAGATTTTACTTTTTTTTACTTCTACACATATTTTTTTCCAATTGGGGCAATAATGATGTACAGATCTGAGGGGGGGGGGGTCTTGAAATAGAATCTCAGGCTCCCAATGCTCATTGTCCTATTTCTCTGGTGCATCTGATGTGCTAATTTTTCTGCTAACTCTTCAAGTCCTGCTCACTATCTAGGATTCTGATCAGCCTGCCTGAACATTATCAAAATCCCACTGATCAACTGAATTCAAATTTTCTCCTCAGAGCTATGTTTCAATCTGAATAATCCAAAGAGCTGGTCCAATCCAGAGAACTAGATAACCTGAAGCTAAATTATAGCAATCTTGGCAACTTCCAGATGTAGGCACCTCAATTCCCAGAATAGTCATGTTGGTTGTGTAAATTTGAGATTTGGAGTCTACACATCTAGAAACTGTCAAGGTTGGGAAACAATGGATTAGTGGGTTGGGGACTTTTTTTTTGTAACTAAAGATTTACCAGGAGTAATGAGAATGTTGTTTCTTCTCATTACATAAAATGGGAATTGTTCTAATACTATAATTATTAGAATACTGGTCCTTCTCAGTTTCAGTCTTAGCAAGATGAATAATTTCCCCCTTAGTTCTATATAATTTAGAGCTTTTATATTTCAGGAAAGAGGAATATTTCTTTCTCTGCCACCCTATATATTCCTGTACTTATTATGCTTCTGAAAAAAAAGACCGTTCTACTATTGCTGCTATGGCATTCATGGAATATTTTGATGCAAAAGATTTTAGCAGGAGTATTGCATTTGTCAATTAAATTTCTGTTTCTATGAGTGACCAAATATCCCCAAAATATAAAAAATGCATTTCTTCATCAACGCTAGCAGAACAAAGCAGCATTATATATGACAATGATTGAAATTGACGTTCAGAGTCAGAATTTTTATCCCTGTTCTCAAAATATCTACAACCATTGCTAGGGTCAGGCTGAAAGAATTGCACTTTCCCCATGATATTCTAAGATCCTTTAATAATTATTATTCAAAATATAAGAAAAAGGATACATGAAGTCTTGTTATATTTCATATTCCTTTGGAGGTGAGATTTATAGCCCATTGGGATAATGATGTTACAAACAAAACAATTTGCACTTAGGATTTACAATCATCCATGTCAAATACCAGTAAAAAAACAACATGTAAATCTCAGTGGTGGTGCTCAAGAAGCTTTGTCTGCTCTTAGGCTGAAATGGGATTAATTGCAGAAGCCAATGAGCTCCTTTGATGTGTTTGAGCTAACTCATTCATACACGTGCCACTTATTTATTTCCTACCCAAAGGAAAAATATGAACTGAATATCATCCAGCCTCAACAAATATCCACCATCCCTGTGTGTATGTGGTGCTTTCCGGCACAAATACAACTTATCAGGCAGCAAGCAGTAGAGAACCTATACTTCATTTGGCTGATGTTAAATCCTTGGGGGAGGGGAGTAAATCAATCTCTCAATTTCCTCTAGTTTAGGTGTAATAAAACCTCTTAACTGCCTAGCAGAATCTCTCACAAAGAAATTGCTTTAAGCAAAGATTAGTCGGTCTGTTTATAGACCCCAATTCATATGCTGAGATGAAGGCTTAAGGCTCTTTTCTCATACCTACTTGGTATGCTATATACATCCAGAACTATTTTACAATACCATCCCTGTTGCTTTGGCCATCCTCAGATCTTATTGTGCATACATGCATGTAAGCAACATGAACCATGAGCTCTTCATCTATCAGAGAAACAGGAGTTATGAGTGACATGTCACCTGCTGGTCTCATCCCACTCCAGCACTCTCCTATACCATCTTCCCCTAAGTGCTCCCACTAGTTCCCCAGCAACTGCTAGTGCTTTCATTTCTGCTTGCTACCATCCCTGGCCTTCTGATGCTTTCATTATACCCTAAAATGAAGCTCATCCTCACTTCCACTTTTAGGGAAAAATCCATTTCTATGGAAAACAAGCTAGGAATCTCATTTTGCTTTCAGTGCTGTGACACGAAATAACTCTGGATGGTTGTTATTTAACAAACATCAGGTGAGGGGCTGCTCAGTTCATTATTGCCTAGTCCCAATTGCAGCCTTAGAAAATTGCTTTCCATTTTAAAACTTCACAGACTGAATAGGAATTCCTTATCCGGTAACTAGGGAGCATAGGGACATTATAATATCAAAGGAAACTGATTCAGAACAAGAAAAATTAAAGTGGTAGGCCCAACGGCCCCTAACTAAATTTATCTCTTAGTATCTAAGCATGTGCTAGATAAGAATTGTTTGGCAGGCTCACTTCCATCTGGAAAACCCTTGGAAGGGCTGCTTTTCATTGCCTCCTTTTTAAACTATTAAAAATAGTAGGAGACCTTGCCATGAGCAGATTGGCCTTATTCCCAAAGTGGACAACTTTCAAACTAAGAATACACAAGATCACAAGGAACAAAATGGTAGAATTGTAGCAGAATATGTTGTGTCTCGTCACGCGGGTGTTGGGTGGTATCACTGAGAGAAATATATTAAATGAGACAGGATAATTTAAATGCACAGCTGCACATTTAGAAATAATAACTGTAATTTAAATAATGATAAAGGTCACCGTACTGTAACCAGTCGACCGTCATGCATCATAGGAACTTCAGGAGCCTGGTGTGCCTTCCTGTTTTTAGAGTGCTAGATCGTTAACCAGATAGGAGCATAACAATCCTCCAATCAGAAATGTCCTCTGTAAAATATAAATGGCCATCCTTACTTTTTTCATAATGACAACTCAAACTAAAAACCAAGCACTGTTGTCCTATTTTCAATATGCATGGACAAGTATACATTTACAAATGCCCCAGATATCTGCAAAGTGAAAAACCTGCCATCAGATGCACTTAAGAACAAATCTAAAAGGTCACCCACCTGAACGAGGAAGCCCCTTGCCCCAATTCTATATGTCTTCTAGCATTATAAGATCAGGCACAAATACATGCCACTGCCAATCAGAAAATATTTTCCTCCTTTCCTCAGAACTGTAGATGCTCCCTGCATCAAAATTAAGAGTGTCTTTAGAAATATACATTGTGTGAAGTTTGAGGTTCTCCTTTAAAACACAGAAACCTATCACTCACAAATGGGAATAAGAGGAGAGTAACCAAAAATGAGTTCCTGAGGCTGGAATATTCCCAGCTTCTGGGAATACAAAAGGAACTGGAGCTATAAAACAATTATCAACAAGATACTTGAACTGTCTGATTCTTTGCAGCAACATAAGTCTGTCTGTGGGCTTTCTATTCTATTCTTACCAGGAACAGCTACTCCACTGGATCAGTGAATATCTATGGCCCTAAAGCAGTGGTTCTCAACCTTTTTAATGCTGTGACCCCCAACCGGTCGTAAGTCGAGGACTACCCAACCAGTCGTAAGTCGAGGACTACCCAACCAGTCGTAAGTTGAGGACTATCCAAACAGTCATAAGTCAAGGACTTTCCCTGCCCGGAAGCGCTGCGCATGTGTGGTGCTGCCCCCTGCGCCGGCCGAGGCGTAGCTGGCAAGCGGCAGAGACGGAGAAGGCCGACCACCAGCTGGGCCACCAGCTGGCCCAGCCCAAGGGAGGTAAGGCACCCGCCGGGCCCCATGCACGCCAGCAACCCTCCCTGCGCCCGCCGGCCTCCCACCTCCCACCCTTGGCCCTCTTTTACTTACATTTTTAGTAATTGCTCAGCAGGGAGGGGTGGAAACTTCTAGACAGCTTGCCTTTGCTGCAGACAACTTGCAGCACCATTTGCAGAATGGGACTTTTGGTGGGCTCAGCAGGGCAGAGACAGTCTGGGCAATTCCTATTGGCTTTTGAAAGCCAATAGAATTAAACTCTATTCAAGAGAGTCTATTCTATTGGCTTTCAAAAGCCAATAGAATAAAAGGGAGTAGCACAGCTAAGGAAAAGGGGGAAAAAATTGCGGACTGCGTTGTTTGGCGACCCCCGTGAAATGGTCGTTCGACCCCAAATGGCGTCGCCACCCACAGGTTGAGAACCGCTGCCCTAAAGTCTCTTCAGTTTTTTTGCAACCAACATCCAGCCTTATCCTTAGACAGGGTAAGCAACCGTCTCAAATAGCAGGTGCTGAATGTGTCGCATGGTCTCCTACTACATGCTAGGAAGGCTGCATCACTAGGCCCTGCAAGAAATATATCGGTAAGGTGACCAATCGTCCTCCTTTAGGGAGGACGGTCCTTCTTTTGTAAGTTCTGTCCTCTCTTGAAAAGTGTCATCCTACATGTCCTCCTTTTCGGTATTTGAAGACTAATCTGTAAATCTCCATATTCGATCGATGCCAAGCCGATCCGTTGCGTGTGATGTGACGTATTTGTATTTGACATGACGATTCGTCAAGGCTCAGTACAGTGCAGTGAGACGTGATTATGAGACGCATGCGCTCCGCACAGGAGAATTGTTTCGAGAGAGTGCTCCACGTGCAAGAGTGCATTGCACACAAGTGGCTTTGTTTACTTCTTTACAGAAACACGACAAGGCACATATGCACACATTAGACTCACTTTTTTTTCTTCAATTTATTTGTGTCCTCTTTCTCATTGTAAAAAAGTTGGTCACCTTAATATCGGTATTAACCTAGGTTGGGGGACTCAAAATTCACAAAAGAAGGTTGTGTTCAATAATCACTGTGATTCAAGTATGGATATGCATATCCCCTTCATTTGGGGGGGGGAGGGTAATATGGTTTCACTTTTTGGAAGAGTATAAACAGCTACCCTAGGACTGTTATATATTCCATCTTTCAAGAAGCTCTTCAAATGAGAGGATCCTAATTTGCAGTTCTGTCTTTTGTATCAGTGATGCTACTAGACTTTGTGAGCTTCTTTCACCAAACTAACTATTGTGGATTGGCTTGTAAGCCTCCTGAATCCGTGTTTGCTATGCCCATATATAAAGTGATGGGTTGTCTGAATTATTATATTAAAATGGTGTTTATGTGTTCCCTTCTCTCCAACACTCTGAACTGTTGAATGAACTTTTTTTTCCACTATCTTTCATATTATTCCATTCACCTATTGCAGGGGTAGGCAACCTTGGCTCTTTTATAACTTGTGGACTTCAACTCCCAGCTGGCTCAGGAACTCTGGGAGTTGAAGTCCACGAGTCATAAAAGAGCCAAGGTTGCCTACCCCTAACCTATTGCAAGGCTTCATATCATAATCTAAAAGGCACATAGCAGGTTTAGAAAGAGGGCCATACTTAATCTGAAGCTAGCATCCAATTGTCTACAAACAGGTGCCCTTTTCCAACCACTCAGACCAACCAAATAGTGTAGACAAAGAAGGCTGAAGTTGTAGTCCAAATCTCCAGCCAGAATGGGGCTGAAGACACAGTATTACTCTCTCTTTTTTTTCTTTTTTCTTTTGCTAATGAACATCTGGAAATAGGCTGGCTGGTTAGGGGATGGCAGATTTGTGCCTCCAGGGCAAACAATACCAGCCTGGACAATTTTATTTCCCAGTTTCAAGAACTATGAGAATGTTGAAAGGCTCAAGAAACATGGGATATTTAAAGTCTGAAAAGGAGGGTATGCCAAGCTGGTGATTCACAGAGGAAAAATTATTTTTCCCTGCCTGTCTTTCACCTCTGCAATTTTGGACTAGGCAGGGCTGCCTGAACTTCTGACAGAAAATAAATTTTGAAAATGCACAATCCTAACCAATAATAAAGGCTAAGGTTATTTCATTGTTTGGGGATCAGTGACTCATAGGGGGGGGGGAAATACTTCTTCAGCTATATACTTGAGGAATGGTGGGGGTTGTTGGGTTTTTTTCTCCCTTAAGGTTATAATAATTTATTATAAGACAAACAGTGCAAATCAAAGGTGAAAGTTAACAACTTTTGTGGTCTCCCTTGGGCCTTTTTTTTGGTCAGCTTGAGAGTGTCTCTTCACCTCTGTTTATTGCACTGTTTATTTTAGGATGAACCCATTGAACTACAGTAATCCAGACAGCTCATTAGCTTAATTAATGCATCTTTGGCTGAAGTTTGCTTTGCACATCATTGCAAAATATTAGTAGTCCTCTCTTTTTCCTCCTCGGGACCATGTTAATTTTCAATGAAAATACATTCTAATCAGAATAGATTAGTCCTCCCAAAATAATATTGTGATTCTTTGTGTTTTGTTAGAATGAGCTCCAAATAGTGGCTAGAGCAGTGATACCCAACCCCCCCATCCATGGACCAGTACTGGTCCATGGCCCATTGGGAACCAGGCTGCACAAGCAGCAGGCAAGTGTGCAAAACTTCATTTGCACATGAGTGGGATTAGGTTGCCCATGTGAAACCATCCCCTCCCCCCACCACCACCACTGCTACCACTGCCAATCTATAGAGCCAGAAAGGTTGGGGACCGCTGTGCTAAACCAAATTAGCAGTAGCAGAAATGGAGATCCAAGCCTACCCTATCATGAAAGTTATTGACTGACCTCACACAACATGCTAACATCTCAATTCTAATTAACACATAGTAATTACTGTGTTCCTATAACATACAATGTCGATGGGCGGATGGATGGATAGATAGAGAAATGGATGGATGGATGGATGGATGGATGGATGGATGGATGGATGGACAGACAGATGAAAGGAATAACAGAGTTGGAAGGAGCCTGGGAGATCTTCTAGTTCAACCACATGCTCAAGCAGGAATCCTGTACCATTTCAGACAAATGGTTGTCCAATCTCTTCTTAAAAACCTCCAGTGTTGGAGCACCCACAACTTCTGAAGGCAAGTTGTTCCACTGATTAATTGTTCTGTCAGGAATTTTTTCCTTCGTTCTAGCTTGTTTCTCTCCTTGGTTAGTTTCCATCCGTTGCTTCTTGTCCTGCCTTCAGGCGCTTTGGAGAATAGCTTGACTCCCTCTTCTTTGTGGCAGCCCCTGAGATATTGGAACACTACTATCATGTCCCCCCTCGTCCTTCTCATTAAACTACACATATTCAATTCCAGCAACCATTCTTTATACGTTTTAGCCTCTGGTCCCCTAATCATTTTTGATAGATGGATGGATGGAGGGAGGGAGGGAGAGAGAGAGAGAGAGAGAGAGAGAGAGAGAGAGAGAGAGAGAGAGAATCAGCCTTGCTCAGATAACGGGGGTGGGGGAGCACTGTCAAAATTTGTCCTGGGCTTTGTCATTTTGCCTATGCAAGCCCCCGGTGGTGGTTGCTGTCTTAAATTTGAGAATCTTTGTGATACATAAATTAAAAAGAGATTAAAATAAGTTGTGTGTTTATATTTGCTCAATCCAGATGCCAATAAAATTATCAGCTTTATTCATGGGGATGTCGTACACATGTTCGTTTTAGGCTGGCCCAGAATCAAAAACTTAGAGCCGGTTTGATCTTATGGTGGATGTGCTGGCCTAGAAAAAAAGAGATGGTGAGTTCTAGTCCTGCCTTAGGCATGAAAGCCATCTTAGCGACTTTGGGTCAGCCTCTTGCTCTCAGCCCAACTCACCTCACAGGGTTGCTGTGGGAAAAATAGAAGGAAGAAGTGTCAGTTATGTATGCCACCTTGAATTTTGTACAAAAAAGATGTAAAAAAAGTATACACGGTATATTTAAAAAGTTATATGTAACAAGATGGGATAAAAAAAATTTTCAGAGCAACTGGCATTTGCTTTGTCTGCCACCCCACCTCCCCTTTGCAAATAATTTCCAATTCCAGGTGGGAGCTTATTCCCCCTCCTTTGTGTTCAGGTATCAAAAGCTAATGTGGGCCTGAAACTTGCTGCGGGCACTTAGAGCCAATTATTGCTGTGTCAAAGCTAACCAGTAGCTGCACTCTGAGAATGTGAGCCAATAAGCTGTCAGACTTTCAGCTTCAAACTTGCAAGACCCCCGAGTTTACTCCCACCTCTTCCAAACTGTAAAAGGAACAATGACAGCAAAAAACTTTCAGTTCACCATATACTATTCTAGCAAACCCACGTGGCATGTTGCCCCAGCAAATCCCAATAGCAAGTCAGTAAAGCTATGTTTCGACAGGGTTTTCCTCTAAGCCAAGGTGAGCACTGGATAGTCTATCTCAGAGGTCCCCAACCTTTGGGGCACCAAGGACCGGTTCCGTGGAGAAAGGTTTTTCCATGGACCGGAGAGTGCGTGGTTTTGTGTGCTGCCTGCATCCCACGGATGGGACTTTGCTTGTTTATGCAGACCGGTTGCTGGCATGCTGCAGACCAGTACCGGTCCAAAGACTGGGGGTTGGGGGCCCCTGGTCTATCTAATGCAAAAAAACAAACAAACCCACAAGCACAGGGGAGCCTTCTGGATAATAGAAGTGTGAGAAGGAAAAGATTCCTGATAACAGAGTGGCAAGGATGCTGAATTTCCAGGGCTTTGCAGCACTTCAGCACAGTTTTGCTGCCAATGTCAAGCAATAGGCAAGAAGCATTTGTACATTAGCAGAGGCCTGGTCAGTTCATTCTGTAGTAAGGCTCAATGGTTGTATTCCCAGAACCAGATAAACCACAAACTAGCCAGCCTTATTTTACCATAGTTGTTGTGTGAACCAACCACAGTCTAGTAATTCTCTGTCTCTTGTTCTACTTCATGGAGTTGTGTAGATAAAATGCTGGGTTGCTTAAAGCATGGCTATTTGGAATTGCGATCACCACCACCACCACCACTTTGCTGGAGGAATTTGCTCTGTATTTTTATTGCACTGCATGCTCTCTTGGTGTGGTTGTATTTTGACATGGCTTAGGCCAGTGATGGCGAACCTATGGCACAGGTGCCAGAGGCGGCACTCAGAGCACTCTCTGTGGGCATGCGCACTGCCGCCCCAGTCCTAGACCTTCAGCTGGGTTTTATAAAACCTTTTCGCTTTAGGCCTCTGCCGCCCTGTGCAAAAAAAAAAAGTTCAATCAATCAATTAATTGAAACTTCTTGCGGGAAAAAAAAAAGATTTTGCAAAGTTGGAATTGATTGATTGAACTTTTTAGTCCCATTCAGTCTGCCGTTACCACCGCAGCCACACCCACCTAATAGGCCATGCCCACCCAAAGGGCCACACCCAGCCAATGGGCCACACCCATCTGGCACCCAATGATGCATAAGTGGGTTTTGGGTTGCAGTTTGAGCACTCAGTCTCAAAAAGTTCGCCATCACTGGCTTAGGCTTTGAAATAAAGTATGAATTGACCCTAAATTCCCAGCACCTGCTGACATCAGAGCAATGGTTCTCAACCTGTGGGTCAGGACCCCATTTGGGGTCGAACGACCATTTCACGGGGGTTGCCAAACAACGCAGTCCACCATTTTTTTCCCCTTTTCCTTAGCTGTGCTATTCCCTTTTATTCTGTTGGCTTTTGAAAGCCAATAGAATAGACTCTCTTGAATAGAGTCTAATTCTATTGGCTTTCAAAAGCCAATAGGAATTGTCCAGGCTGTCTCTGCCCTGCTGAGCCTGCCAAAAGTCCCATTCTGCAAATGGTGCTGCACCAGTTGAGTAGTCCCCGACTTATGACCAGTTGAATAGTCCTCGACTTATGATCGGTTGGGGGGTCACAGCATTAAAAAGGTTGAGAACCACTGCATTAGAGGAGGAGAACTGTGTGAGTTGATGGGAGCAAACGATCAGCAGACTAGCGGCACCTTTTTCGACTAACAGATTTTATTAAAAGGCATAAGCTTTTGTGAACTGCCGCTCACCTCGTGTTGTGCAAATCATTTTATGCCTTATGCTTGTGCTTTTTCATAACATTTGTTAATTGGAAAAGGTGCTACCAGATTCCGTCTGATTTTTTGCCAGCACCTGCTGAGTATTCCTCACAAGCATCTGCACAATAATAATAATAATAAAGATCCAGGAAGAAGAAAATAACAGGGCAAAGACGTGCTCCCTAGCATATTGAATCCATTCTAACATGTCTGAGCTTGGCCTTGTAAAAGGCTTATCAAAGAGGAACAGAAAATCAGGTACCAACCAGCTGCAGCAACGACTGAAAACAAAGTAACCTTTGCTAAGAAAAGTCAGAGAGAATGTAGGTTTGACTAAATGGCCTCTAAGATGCCCTCCAAGTATGTATTTCTATGAACATTATCATATGGGATTGTGGGGGAGAGGGATGTAGAAAATACCCCCACAGAAAGCAAGTATATCCCAAGGACTCTTTCTGTGCTACACAAAATCAGCAAGACATCATAGTGCACCGTGAGCTCCTGTGGAAAGGACAGCAAGTATATAATGGGGTATCTCCAAGCACCCCAAAAGTCTAAGAATTGAGATTCGTATCTATGCATACTAAAACAGCCACCCACCAACCTCTCTACCTCTTATTCTACCTTCAGGTTTTATACCAGGCATGGTTAAAAAATAGCCCCACAACTCACTCTCTCTCTCTCTTAGCCACACATTCCAGAACAGATGCAAGGAGGTTACATTAGCAGCTTTATTATGGAAAATTAGGAAGCCATTTGTAAAAATAAGTTCCACATTTGATAGCACACAGGAAATATGCCTGTCAGTTCCAACCAAGTTTTAAATTCTGCAGGTTTTAACTGGGGAACAGCTGTACTCCACATTTCCAAGCACTGGATGTGCTATATCTATTGCACTAGTGAAATATGGCTCCTGCCATAATTTTTTTTTAGCACTTTTTTCATTATATGATTGGCCCTTTATGTGGAATGGCTGGACCACAAAGCAACTGCCCCAAGGGCTGAACCACTGTACTTCAGGAGATAGAAACACAACTACAACTTCTGGCTCCAACTGGCCTTGTGAGCAAGTTGTGGTAGTATAGACTGGAGATGATAACCTTTGGGCCAGGGAGCACGTTGTGAATGTACTGCTATGATACAAACCCAAGTATGATAGGTACCAAGAAGGAGGTCTGTGGGGAGAGGCAAACTTTGGAGACCCCATAGCTATGCTAACATTTCACAAAGTGAAGAAGAAAGAGCTTGCAGCCCACAGGATATATCCCAGACTTGTGGCTCTGTATAAATCATAGAAATAATTCCTTGCTTGATAATAACATCTGCTTGGCCCAAATATTCTCAATCCTCAGTTAATTTGAAAGCTGCTTGCTCTAGCCCAGGGGTGTCAAACTTGCAATGTCATGTGACATGTTGCGACGTACCGCAAATTTTTTTCCCCATTGCCGGCAATGGGGTGCGCATGGTTTTGCCATGACGCATCCGGCCCGCAGGCTGGCAGTTTGACACCCCTGCTCTAGCCTGTCAGGGCATCCTTTAATCTTTCCCTAATGTATTTTCTACCTTATCTTGTGATGGGCTTCTTTTTAATGTTCAGATCTGACAATCAGATCTCCATTTTCAGCTCTGCTTCAGTGACTTAACAAGCAAAAGTTTGTTGTATTCAGTACTCTAACTCAGGGGTCCCCAACCCCTGGTCTGTGGACCGGCACCAGGCCATGGCATACCAGCAACCGGGCCGCGCAAACAGGTGAAGCCCCATCCGCTGGATGCAGGCAGCACACAAAGCCACGCCCCCTCTGGTCTGCACGAAAAATCTTTCTCCACAGAACTGGTCCTTGCTGCTCAAAAGGTTGGGGGCCTCTGCTCTAGCTCCATTGCTCTGTTATTAAGGCGACCAACTTTTTTACAATGAAAAGGAGGACACAAATAAATCGAAGAAAAAAATATCATAAATAAAAGAAACATTTTATTCATTGCAACAATAATACAGAATACACTATAATATGATAAATGCATAATAAAAAACTTTTGTAACAATAACATTTTATATTGTAATTATGCTTACATGCCTATTAATTATTATTTAAATGAGTACTTTTCCATTGAATGAATATTTTTGTCAATTATCATCTTCTAACAATATATTGGAAATATCTGAACAAGAAATATCCTTCATATTGTATTTTATGGCAAGTGCTGCAGCTAGAGTATCAACATTCAATCTCGATTTCTCACTTTTCCAAACATCATTAACAATTGAAAAAACCCTTTCAACTGCTGCATTAGTTCCAGGGCAGCACAACGTAAATTTAACAAGAATAAATAAATTTTCACATGGAATATGTTCATTTTTGAAATGGCTGAATATTTCCACCCATCTTTTATCAATTTCAACGTGTTTATTTTCCCATTGTATTAATTTTTCAGAATTTAAAAATACATTCAGTCTTGTAATTTCTTCAAAGAGACAATTGTCGTCTATTTTAATGTCTGGCATTTCTTTAGATAAAAACTCAACTCAAGATTCAATATCTGTCCAATATACTTGCAATGAAGTCAAAAAACACCATTGAAAACTGTTATTTCCTGTGATGTTTGTTTCAGACCATTCTTCGATATATTGAAAACATTTTTGGTAAAATTTCTGCACTTCTTTGATAAACTTTTCCGTTGATTCCTCTAAGTCTGACAATTTTCTTTTTATAACTAAAGGAAGAAATTTTTCTTCAAATCGAGTTTTATATTGAAGGATAAAGTCATTCAAAATAAGACTAACTTCTGTAGCTGAAATGTGTTCACCTTCAATCTTTTGAATCGTTTTGTGAAAAATAGATGCTTGATTATGTACAAAATACATTAATATCTCAGATATTTCATTATTGAAAAATGATTCCAGGATTTTAGGATATTTGTCTAAACTTAAAAAATATGAATGGAGAGGCTCAAATAATTGTAGAACACGCTCTATAGCAGGTGTTAGAGCAAGCCATCTAACTTTTGAATATCCTAAAAGTTTTTTGTATTGAACATTCGCTTCTTCACAAAATTGTTGTAAAGTAGCCATACGAACAGTAAAATGACTAAAATACAAATAAATTGTAGTTATTATTACTTCTACATCAATTGGCATGGCACATGACACCGTGTTGATTGCATTTGACAAAACATGTGCATTACAACCTATTCCTAGTATTTTCTTTTGGAGTAAATCTTGTAATTTTACATACACATTATTCACCCCTTTGCGTCTTCGCCCACCACAATTTGTGTTTGTATTATCAGCTGTTAGTGCAACAACTTTGGATTTCAAATTGTTTTCATTTATTACTCTGTATAGATGGTTTGACAAAATTTCAGCAGTTTTGCTCTCAATGGATTCTAAATTTAAATTTTTTACTTGAATGCCCTTGGTAACATTAAAATATCTTACTAGTATTGGATACAATTTAGTTTCATTATGATTGGATGCATCGGATAAAACCGTTACAAATGTTGCAGTTTCCAAGTCTTCTGTAAGTATTTTGTCACAGTAATTTTTAAATACTGATTTAATAATAAACTCGCATTTTATCTTGGCGCATGAAAATTTAGCATCGTGAAACTTTTTCAACAATTTAGTTGTACAATCCATACTACGAAAACTTTGATTGTGATTTATGGTATGGAATGCAAATGTTCCCTCCATTGCAGCTAACTGTTTTTCATCTTTAGAATACTTTGAAGTTTTAAAAAAACTTGTTACATTTCAACTGGAAGCAGATGCATCTGATGATTGCTTATATTTCTTGGTGGTCAAGTGTTTCATAATAGCTGCTCTGCCCCCAACTGCAATACAAAATTCTCCGCTGCAAATATTGCAGAAAACAATGTTATCCTTCTTTGATGTGATGAATGGAAATTCCTTATTCAATTTATCGTTGAAATGGCATTTCCTCTTTTTTGATTTTTTCCATCCCTAAATGAAATTTAAAATTAAAAATAAAATATAGAGCTACACGAATGATGCAAGCACATTCATTATAAATAAATAAAATTAATTATTAAAACTGAAACAATAACATAAGCAAATAAACTTGTAAATAAAATTATACCGGCCAGGTGTTTTGGAGTGCTCAGCAGCAATTCCTATTGGCTTTCGAAAGCCAATAGTGGGAGTAGCACAGCTCATGCAAAAGTTGAAAAAAAAACATCAAAAAAGGTGCCGGAATGCCGTTCTGAACGTTCTATGAGAAAAAAAAAGCCCTGCAGATTAGTCTTCAAATACCGAAAAGGAGGACATATAGGAGGACACTTTTCGAGGGAGGACAGAACTTACAAAAGGAGGACTGTCCTCCCTAAAGGAGGATGGTTGGTCACCTTATGTTTATAATGCTCTATAATAATGTCAATTGACAGAACAAGGAATCAGATGATTCACAAAACTATAGAAAACAAAAACAGAATGAGAGTTTGAGCTATGCAAACAACAGATGATACATTAGACAGTAAGAACATGGTAGGCAAATTAGATCCTTTAAGTATAGATTAGTAGTACATGTTTTAGCTCATCTTATTATAGAATAGGTTTTATTGGATCAAGATGTTTATCCATAATTACCTGGGGCTGCTAAATTAACTTCTGGGTTCACACAGCACAGGGTGGGGGTGGGGGGGAAATCAGTAGATTACAGTGTGATTGGCTGTTTTGTTGCTCAATGTGTCACTGAGTTGTCAGAGGCCTTTGAATAAACCATCAAGACTAAGCCTGGGAAATGAAGGTGCTTCCTTTACAGATGGTTCTGCAATTTCTGCTTTTATCTGATTCCTCCTTTAGGTTTTATTCTCAAAAAAGCTGTGATCATAAAGGATTTTCCCCCCATGATCATCTAAAATCTAACTTGTGATTTAAAATCAGGTCATTAAATCTGGTAGCAGAGACTATGCCCTCATTCTCTATGGACTACCCTTGGAACAGTTGAAAAGCAGGAGCACTTATCTTCAATGATCAAGCAAAAGTTCCAAGATGTTAATAGGAAACAGACCAAGCAGGTTTCACATGGAGTTCAATTATGTCTGTTCATATTTGGCAGTTGATCTCCTCTCACTGGGACCTAAAGGTCTTGAAATCTACTTTGAACTCTCTCTCTAGGGGCCACTCCAGCTGTAATAGAAATAGCTATTTTTTAAAAAAAACCACTCCAAGATGACCTGGAGTGTTCCATAAAGCATCCATTCACAACATCATGGAAAATGATGGCTTACTGATGGAATAGGAGGCCCAAATGTGCAGGTAGCACAGCTTGGTAACACATCAAAAGTATTCCAAATGTCAAAGAAAATAATCCTTCTCTTTCACACATCTATCAGAGTTCTGCTCTTTGTCCATCATTTTAAATCAGGGAAAATGTGCTTCCAGGACAAATAATTTGATTCCTTATAATAAGGTTACTCTCAATCATGCATACCATCCCACCTCAGGCACATCCAATTTATTAAATTCACTACGATGGAGTATTTTCAACTTGACATTATCACCGTTACAACAAAAGAGCATTGAATTCTGGGTTTCACTTCTGTCGTTCTGGCTCATAATGGTGGGTAGAAGCTTACTCATGGTTAACCCTATGGATGGTTGAGCTTATCATATGGACATGCTCAGAGGAAATAATAGAGGATGCCGAAGTCTTTCATTTCACCTTACTCCATGCTTACCTTTATTATTACAGATTGATGAAAAGTAAATAAGAGATTCAAAAGAGTGGCTGTTCATGATTCCACAACTCCACTGAAAATCATTCATCCAACATTACTTTATAAGGAACTGCTCCTGATGTTTATTTTTAGGTCCCTGCTGTTTGTAATAGCACAGCAGGGTGTTACTTTTTTTTTTTTAATTAGGCAACATCTGATCTGACACTAGAAGCAGAAGTATTGGGATATTTCTGAAATACCCATCAGCAATCACATCATGAGTGATAATTCATACTAAGTAAAGCAAACCTGTTTTCAGTGAGTGTATTGCTGAATGAAAGGCCTCTTCCATCCTGTCTCCCATGGAAAGGAGCAGATGAAAAGATATTCCTGGAAACAGAACTCACTTCATTTGGAATATTAAGGTAGACCACCTTGAACGATGACAGGAATTTATAGATAGCTGAAGCTCTCTATTTTCTGCCTTTTCCACCTAGGCCACGCTTACCCAGCATGTAGTACTGAATAATAAATTAACCACATAAAGGTAGTCCTCGACTTACAATAGTTCATTTAGTGACCGTTCAAAGTTACAACAGCATTGAAAAAAAGTGATCTATGACCATTTTTCACACTTACAACCATTGCAGAATCCCCGTGGTCACATGATCAAAATTTCGACACATAGCATCTAGTTCACGTTTACGGCGGTTGTGGTGTCCCAGGGTTGTGTGATCAATTTTTGCAAACTTCTGATAAGCAAAGTCAATGGGGAAGTCAGATTCACTGAACAACCATGTTACTAACGTAACCACTGCAGTGATTCGCTTAACAACTGGGGTAAGAAAATGGGCCAAATTCACTTAACAAATGTCTCACTTAGCAACATAATTTTTGGGTTCAATATATATATGGTTAGTTCAACCTTGGCTCTTTGATGACTCGTGGACTTCAACTCCCAGAATTCCTGAGCCAGCATGGCTCAGCTTGGAAACCTCTCCCTTTCCCCTCAGCATGGCTGGCTCAGGAATTCTGGGAGTTGAAGTCCACGAGTCATAAAAGAGCCAAGGTTGCCTACCCTGGGTTAGTTGGTGGGTTCTTTCACCAGCTTTTATTGATAATTACTTATGTGAACACACTTAGGTAGGATTTCAGTTAGGTGAGAGGAATGGAATATCTTTCTATTCACCACCTGATCCATCATCAGTACTGCATTCACCATTCTGTTGAGTGTATCCGAGTCAGCTGCGGTGAGCATGATGGCGATAGTACTGTACCTGACATTCTACCACAAAATAGTTCCAATAAATTCAAGATCCTTTAGCCACGTAATTGAGCTATACAACTGCACTCTAAATAATTTAATGAATGCTGTTCAAGATTTACTGAGAGATATTGGGAATATGTTACTAATCAAAAATAAAAGTGACCATATTTCTGAATGCAGCCGACGCTAAAGATATGAATGGTTTATTGCAAGCTGGAAAGCCAAAGCTATTAAAATTTGTCATCTCTATAACTCCTGTTAAACAATTCTGATTGTGAAGAGATAAATGAACAGCCTATACAATCTTAATAACTTGCCTAGCTCAGACAAGCAGATAGAGCGCAGAATGACTTCATTGCGCTTTTGACTCTTGAATGAAACTGGCACTCAAAATCCTATGGAGGTGGACATAAATCAGCTTGCAAAAAAGAAGCTTGTAGACAGCCAGGTTTTAAAGATCCAAGCTTCAATGTGGGGCTCAACCCTATCTGATGAAGTTGCTAGCGATGGTTGCATATATACTAATATCTTTCCATTTGAATAAGAGTTTAGAATGAAATGTTAGCTGTAGCCTTATTTGGGACTCATGAATATGGTACATGTCCCACATGGTTCACACCCGGGTCACAGGTCTTTACACATGTCTGCTTTGGAAATTAACTTCAAAAATCCATCTGGTGAAAAACCACACTGATGAAGAAAGTCAGGAAATTTTTATATATGATATGCTTTTGATAACAATTTATTAACTGGTTCATTGATATACCACTACAGGTGTGAATGCTGACTTTATCCAAGTCATTTGCAAAGGACTGGCTATCTTAGTCAAATGTTCTAAGAGGCCATTTTCAGTCAAACTTTGGGTCCTTCTCTTCACACTCTTTTAAATAAAAAGCCATACTTTTTATTTAATTAAGAAATACATTTAACCAAAAGTGCAAGCTGCCAGCAGTCTCATTTTCATTTCCATACAGAATCCACAAATTCCTGTTCAGCTCTATTTTGAACAGTGGACAATTGGGGGTGGGGGTGGGGAGATTATTATTTTATCATTTTCCTTCTTGTTATTTTTTTATTCTTTTTATAGAGTGCTTTCATACCTGTGTACACTGCTGCCTTGAGTCCTCGACTTACAGCAGCTCATTTAGTGACCGTTCGAAGTTACAACAGCACTAAAAAAAAGTGATCTATGACCATTTTTCACACTTACGACCGTTGCAGTATCCCCGTGGTCACAGGATCAAAATCTGGACACTTGGCAACTAGTTCATATTTATGGCAGTTGCAGTGTCCCAGGGTCACACGATCAATTTTTGCAACCTTTTGACAAGCAAAGCCGGGTGCGAGTAGGCGGCAGTATAAATTTTCCTAAATAAATAAATTGCTCAAAGAGAGAGAAAGAGAAGAAACAAAAAGGTGAGACAAATTGAGAAAGATTGTCCTGCATGATAAGGAGGGCCCTGGAAGGAGAGGAGGTAGACTAGAGAGAGTGATGAGGGCATTTTCCTTTTATTGTCTGAGTGTGTTCTGTATCTCTGTGTTACACTGGATATTGTATATATCAGCAGGACTGTTTTATGTGATATGTGTGCTTTGCCTGAAGATGTGCGTACACTATGTGGCATTTTTTTTGTTGGGTCTATTTAGACCAGTGGTTCTCAACCTTTTTAATGCCGCGACCCCCAACCGGTCGTAAGTCGAGGACTACTCAACCGGTCGTAAGTCGAGGATTACTCAACTGGTGCAGCACCATTTGCAGAATGGGACTTTTGGTGGGCTCAGCAGGGCAGAGACAGCCTGGACAATTCCTATTGGCTTTTGAAAGCCAATAGAATTAGACTCTATTCAAGAGAGTCTATTCTATTGGCTTTCAAAAGCCAATAGAATAAAAGGGAGTAGCACAGCTAAGGAAAAGGGGGGAAAAAGTGGCGGACTGCATTGTTTGGCGACCCCCGTGAAATGGTCGTTCAACCCCAAATGGGGTCCCGACCCACAGGTTGAGAACCACTGATTTAGACCATATATGTATGCAGGTTTCTTTGGACATCATCAGGTTTCCATTCATAAAATAACTAATCGCGGGAGCAGATTACGGTTCAATATCTGGGAAATTGGCCTTACAACCCTTTTCTTAAAGAAAAAGCACAACAACAAAATATCGAATAATAAACAAGAGCAAACCAAAACCACACCATAGAAGCAAATAATGAACAAAGATGTTTCTTGGGCAAGCAATGTGCCTCATCGGTCTACCTCCTGTGAAATAGTTGTTGGAAAACCAAGCTGAAATGAAAATGATTATTTTGGAGCTCAGACCTCAGTTTTGCCATGTACTTGGATTTTTTTTGAAAAAAAATTACATTGTATTTATTAATAAAATATATAAGGCTATCCAACAGTGTGGCTCTGGGCAATGTGTAGCACAAAAAGAAAACAATAAACCCAACTCCCTAAACCAGGGGTAGGCAACCTTGGCTCTTCCCTAAACTATGTTACCATTCAATATTAACAACATAAAGATACAAAATACTGAATATAATACAGCAACCAAGCAACAGAACAGAATAACCACAAGTCTTAATGGCCTTCCTGAAAGTGAGCAGAGTTGGGGCCTACTGAATATCAGGGAGGAGATGGCTCCAGAAAACAGGAGCAACCCCAGATAAAGCACACTTCCTAGGCCCCATAAGATGACAAGATTTAAAAGAACGAACCTGGAGCAGCCTCGGTGGGGAATTGTCTGGGGCAGGCAAACGTTCTTGAGAGAAGGCGGTCCTTCAAGTAACCCAGTTCTATGGCATGTAGGACCTTCAAGGTAGGAGCACCTTGAATCACACTTGGAAACATATTGGAAGCTCATAGAAAAGTGGTTCCCTGGGAGCCACTCCTTAATGTCATTCTCATAGTGATCTGAATGCTCTAAGCCAGTTTCAAAAAGCTTTGACACATGGGCTGCTGCACATAAATGGTTGAGGACAGTATGCCTGCAGAGAAATGAAACGCCTCACCACTTGTCAGCACCTCAAAATAGCCCAGTCAAGAAGCACACCCAGGGGGCCTAGCCCTATCTTTATAGTATAGTTATATTTAAAAAAAAAAAAAAACCTTGCAAGACCAAAAGTAGATCTCTCCCCTCGCCTTTATAATCCAGGAAAATGGTGGGGAGGGTGTCCTTCTGAGATGCTTTCCCTATCCCCATTCCTTCAGCAGGTTCAGCTGCTTCTTATCTGACCAGTGTCTAGTCTGAGGTTCTTTCTTTTGTCTCCCATGGTCATTCCACCTATCATTACAACACTGACATGTTGTAATGGGCATCAGGGACCGGTTCCATAGAGAGAGGCCCTTCTGCGGATCGGAGGGGGCGTGGTTTGATATGCTGCCTGTATCCCACGGATGGGACTTTGCTTGTTTGCGCGGCCCCTTTGCTGGCATGGCTTGGACTGGTGCCGATCCATGGACTGGAGGTTTGGGGCCCCTGCTCTATTGTTCTCACCACTGTTTGTATATCAGGGCTGGACAAATCTTTACTAATCAGGGTTACGGCTTAGTTTTTCGCTGAATGAAGGTTGCAGTGGAAGGGCAGTGATGCAAAATGGGTGGAGCCCTTTCACACACCTAGGTGGCATCAGAATTACTGGGGTGAGAGAAGGACTTGAAAAAGGAGGTTCTGATGCCACAGACAACCCAATGATTTTATACTGCCAGATGTAGATATTTAGCTGTGGTCCAATGATCTGACCTGTAAGAAAACAACCTGATTCCATTAACAAATAATAAGCAAAAATCCACAATTATATTCATGCATCCATTGGGAAAATGCTGGCATGTCTTCATACAGCCTACTACATAATAGACATTGATATATTACAAAGGTTTGGGGTTTGTTTTTTTTCCTCCTTCGTTGCCTTGCTCGGTAATACCAGCAGCAAACTTTACTGGGAAATGAGATTTATGCCTGTAAAGGTTTGTATTCAACAGTCATTTGTTATATAGTACTGTATACTCCTTCAGAGGGGGTGATAACACACAGGCAGTAAACTGTTAACTGGAACAAAAAAAAAGTTAGCTCTAAAAATAATTGGACATCTCAGTGTGATCTTAAAACATAGGCGTTTGATATCAATCTTCCAAATGTAAGACACCAGAGTGCAAACCAAGCAAAGAACAAATTATTAAAAAAGGGGCTGAGGGATTACTTTTCTAATCAAGACATAGAATCAATTTGGACTTCCTTATTTTCGCCATATTTCTGTCTCATTAAGAATGATCATGCCCAGGAGAACTATGTTCACAATTTAATCTCCGCTTTGTTGTTTATACGGTTTGCTTGTTTATTCCTTTGTTTGAACCAAGGCTCCCAATTACGCCCTCTCGGTTCTTGAGCAGCAGTCCTAAAAAAATTCCAGTGCAACTATGTTTACGTGTCTGGAGAGCCTTGGAAATCAATAATGTATTTATCCTTACCATCTCCCATGTGTAATATTTATAAAGCCTTGAGGAGAAATTCATTTCGAGAGAGTTAAAGGGTCCAGTCAGTGCAGTCTTGCTGGATGCAGTGTTAGCTTTTGTCTGAAGACGAGAGATGTAGGATTTACTGAAATTTTTCTGAAACTGCAAAAGAATTTGTTGAAGCAAATAGAAATTATTGATAACAGTGTAACATTTTTCTTTATATTTGGAGGAAGACATGTAGATTTTATGTTTTAATATGGCTGTTGAAGTTTTAGAATGACCTGGATGATTGTATTTTCAGAGTGTAACAATATGGAGAATTGCAAACAAAAATTTCAAGAGTTTTCATCTGAGTAAGCTGATACTGTGAACATTTTTAACACTTCTCATATATTTTCTTGGCTTTATGGTGAAACCAGCTCCTTCCTTTTTTTTCTTTCAATTAAAGAGTGGAACAAATTAAAAGATTGATTTTGTACAATCATCATCATTAAATTGTAATTACAAAATGTGAATTTTATTTTTAATCTTAAAAACTTTTCAAGACTCTTTGCCATTGTGCTAATTTTTCAGCCAATACTGTAGTATTTCTCACAATTTTAAACACCAATTTAATTAATTTAATTTTGCTACAAATCTAGCAGCTAATTAAAAAAATGAATGGGTTGTACCACATTAATTAGTAAAAGCTGTTGGTTCATGTTTTCAATTTCTCCAAGAGCTGACTAACTCAATGGGTACTGAAACCAAACTATAGGTAGTCCTCAACTTACAACAGTTCACGATGACTGTTTGAAGTTACAACGGCACTGAGAAAAGCGACATGAACATTTTTCAAACGTATGACTGCATCCACACAGTCACGTGATTTACATTTGGATGCTTGACAACTGGTTCATATGACGGTTGCAGTGTCCCGTGGTTATGTGATCTCCTTTACCAACCTTCCAAGAAGCAAAATCAACGGGGAAGTCAGATTCACTTAACTAATGTGGTAACAACTTAACAACTGCAGTGATTCACTTAACAAATGTGGTAAGAAAAGTCGTAAAATGGGGCAAACCCCACTGAACAAATTTAGCAACATAAATTTGGGACTCAATTGTGATCGTTAAGCGGCTGTTTTAATTTTAAATCGCATGGATGTACACTATTCTTCAAACATCCTGAATGTGATCAATGGGTAAGGTGTCCTTTTGCTAAGGAGGTGATTCTATATAACTGGAAAAGGATCAATGAACTTGTGACTGATCATTCTGCAAATCTGTTCAGCAGAAATAGTTTCCTATCAATAATACTCTTGTCTCTAAACCTATAAAATCCTCTACCATTCCTTGGATGGATGATGTTTATCAGTGCATTTAAAAGGTGGGTGATCAAGAAATGGCAAAGAAGAATCAGAAGCCAGAATGTGATGCTGTGCTATGTAAAACTCTGGAACACACCCAAAGCTTGGAATAAAACTGCTGGTGTCCCCTTGTCCCCAACCTGCAATCTACTGCAGGCATACGATGCCTTCAGTTAAAAAGGACAATTCTGTGTTGATTGATTTTCCTTTCCCTTATAATGTATGAACACATTCATTTACATATGCTGTGAAGAAATGAGCTTTCCTAGCAGTTATCCACATCAGTGGCTGCTTAGGCCTGGTTCAGCAAACAAAAGCACAATTATGACATCACAATGCTGATAACATACTTAAACACCTGAAGATTACAGGGATCAAGGAAGCAGGAACAACAGGATTGTTGATTTTGGTGACAGACTGTTGTCATTGTGTAGTCTAAGCAAAGTCTCATATCAACCATGACTGTCAATAAAACTAATCCATTCCAGGAGAGTGAAATGTTAAGAATTTCTTAGTATTTCTGAAATAAAGACATCATGCAAAATATAACTCACTAGAAACATGCTCAGTTATGACTTCCATCATCTGAGCATAATAGCCGCACAATGTACCTAGAATGAGAATTCTTTTATAGAAAATTATAATGGATTCCAAGGACATTTCTTAAGTTGCAGAATAGTAATCAGCAAGATGAATTTTGGGCGCTATTTTACTTCTTGCTGAGACAATCTATAGGTAGAACTGAATAATTTTACACTGTGTGATTACCCAGGAATTACTTTAGGATTTTTTTATAAGCAATCCACATTTACAGTAAAATTCTATATACTATATCTAGTTGATTAAGTGATATCTTCAAGTTAGAATGTTAATCAATTTGCATTGCACAATCACACTGTAGGAGTATATATGTTCAAGCATATATATTCAAATATGTGTCCCACAAACGTACTTAACTGAAGCACCTGTTAAAATAAGCACCTGCCAAACATCTACTGTGGGAGAGTCAATTGTCATTCATGTAATTATTAAAAAGATTGGCGCCAAGATACAACCTTGTTTTATCTTTTTTGGACTGGCACTTGGAAGGTAAATAGGGTAAATTGTTGAAAGCCATAATAAATATGCATGGCTTCATGTTCTCTTGAAGTATCATGATTAAAGCTAGTAAACACTGGTTGATACATGATGTAGTCCAGCGGCTCCCAACCTTTTCTATACTCCGCACTCCTAAAACGCTTCTGATAAATTCTCACACCCCTTACAAAAGTTCAAAATAATGGCAATGAATTCTGCATATGCACTATAATTTTGAAAACCCAAGTTTTCGCATCCCTGGAATATCATCTCACACCCCCAGGGGGTGCGAGCACCCCTGGTTGGGAACCCCTGATGTAGTCAATTTTTTCCATAAACTATTTTTGAGAATCAAGTAAAAAGTGGCCTTCGAATCCATGAGGGCAGCATACAGTTTGATTTTTGGATGAAAAGAACATTTCCCGGCTTGGCACCAGAGAACTAGACAGACGATCTAATTTATCTGAAATTAGCTTGTTCAAGCTGTAGAACATTGTCTTCTATCATCCAAGTACATAGGTTTAATATGAAGGTGTTTAACATAAAAGTATTTATAATGTTCAGCAAACTAATTGGACAATACCTTCTTGGATTGTTTTATAAACATTTTAAATAACAAAATGCAATGAATTGCAGATTGAGGTGATTGGCAATTTTTTTTTTTTTTTTTGTCAAACCTTAGCTGCAACTCCCCAACAGTTGTTAACTCCCCAACAGTACTCCTTCTTGGACTTTAAATCCCATAATTTCCAGTCATGCTATCTGAGAATTATAGGAATCTGAGGCTCTTCCGGTGCAAAGGTTGTTATAACTTTACCAAGCATATACAGGCTGGTAAGATGATGCAAGATGCTATGACAATAAAAAATACTGAAGGAATAACCTCGGATGAGAAATTAATTAAGAAAATGTATAATTTTTTGTTAATTTTAGATATGGAAAGTGAACAAGTGAAAGAAACAATGATAAGATGGGCAAAAAAATTTGGTTATGATATAGAATTAGAAAAATGGCAAATGTTATGGGAGAGAAACTATAAATTAACAATGTCAACTTCATACAAAGAAAATCTGTATAAAATGTTTTATAGATGGCACCTTCCACCAGCAAGATTAGCAAAAATGTTTAAAAATACGTCAGATAGATGTTGGAAATGTAAACATAACATAGGCACGTATTATCATATTTGGTGGACATGTGGGAAGGCAAAGGCCTATTGGAAAAGCATACATATGTGGTTAGAAAAAATATTGGGCGAACAAGTGGATTTTAAACCTGAACTTTTTTTTACTAGGTATTATGTCTGAAAAGATTAATGAGCAGAAATTATATTTAATTCTACATATTACCACAGCAGCAAGAATAATTTTTGCACAGTACTGGAAGAATGAAGGATTGCCATCAGAAGAAGAATTAATCACGAAAGTATTGGAATGTGCAGAGATGGACAGATTAACTATGAGGCTGAAAGACAAAGAAGATACGGACTATTATAAAATTTGGAATTTATTTTATTCTTGGTTAGAAAAAAGAATGAAGGATTAGGAAGTGAACATGTATTAGCTTAGCAAACACCAGACAACGTTGATTGGAAAAATTAACATATGTTGATGGAAAAAAAATTAATAAAAAAGATTGTTAAAAAAAATACTGAAGGAAATTTTTGAAGAATGGAATCAGAAAGTCACAAAATCAACAATGTCTGTTCCAGCGAATTACGAGGTCATTGGAATTCTACATGTGAATGAGGGCATCTAGGAAGTAACATGTGCACTGCCTGGGACTTCCGAATCAACAAATTAGCCAGTCATATCACTGCTGGGAGTTATTGGAAAATCTTATCATTCCAACAGTCTCTGAGTGTAGCACTAGTTATTTTCCCTAGCCAAAAAGAGTTTTATATAAATGCAACCAAGACTGCAGCATAAAGCCGGTGGTACAAGTCACATCAAGACTGCTTCATTCTCCTTCATTAACCAATAGGCTTGTTTCAGTGTTGTTTTATGCAAACAATGAAATCATATTCTCTATGTCTCAAAAGATGTCTTAGGGGTCTTGTCTCTTTCTGTATGGAAAATGGGCCAGACTTTAATCAAAAGAAAGCAAAAAATAATCGTCTTTCTAAGAATCATCAGTATTTGTGGATGAAAAGATATTATTAGCATCAACTAGGTCAAAGTGGTTAAATAACTTGGGGTCTCTTTTTATGCCTCTACATCCTGGAAATAATAGATAAAGACAGTGTTCACAAAGGCTCAATGCTTTCAAATGCTATGATTCAGAATGGCAATAAAGATGTTTCAGCAGCTATTAAAGTATATAGGACAAAGTTTATAAGCTACCTAATCTCTAACACTCTCTTGGAAACTGTTGAATCAAACTTTTTAAGACATTTGCATGATGTATCCTGCTGCTTTTCTACATTGGAGACCAGAGCTATTTCAATTCAGATATAAAGGTTGCCTTGTTATGTAAAATACTGGCTTAAATTTTGAAACACATTTTATCTCCCTGATTTTCTATGGTACCTTTATGATTAAAGGGAATAAATGATACAGAGGAGGCTGGGAGCCGCAGGAGAAGGCTCAAAGAGCCGCATGGGGCTCCGGAGCTGCAAGTTGACGACGCATGACCTGTCCTAAACCATGATCTTACCACTTCAGCTTACTCAGTAAACCCTTCCCAGTAGCCCTTCATCTTGCCAATATCTTATGCCTAAAACATTGAGGAACCTTCATTCTGGCTAGATAACATGTTGCCATTAGCACAATCAGAAGGTAGATTCAGCAGTAGCTCATTGCCAGATTATCTTTATCTATGTCCAATAGGGAAAATGGAACCTGTTGACCATATACTTCTGTTGCATTATTCATTTATCTTGGGCTAGCGACTTAAGCCACTTTTATCTAAATATTGCTGTATCTTAAATGATAAAGATTGTTGTCTTCCTGCTCACACATGAGAGTTCTAGTTGCAAAAGTTTGCACAAATGTAATCCATTGGAAGATTGCTTAGATTAGCACAATAACTCATTGCATTTATCTTGTTTATCTATTTTATGCAATATAGTAACAAATAGTATGCCAGTGTATTGTTGACTGTTATTTATAAAGTGTAATGCATACCAATGGATTTTGGAGACTTCTGACTATATTAATGTTTCATTCAGTCTACATTTATCTAGCTATCTGCCAGATGAGGACATAATTATTATCTTACAATATTCTCATTTTAGACTACATTTTCAACTGTATGGTCCCTCCAATTTTTCTTTACTGGTACGTGCTAATTTTTACAGATATTCTAGTATTATGTCATTGTTTATTACCAGTTTGTGCAATCTTCTTGCAAAAGCTGAATATATGATCTGCTGTTTCTATTGCTTCTTTGCACAATTTTCCCTTTGAATCATGTGATGATTTTTCAGTTGTAGCCTTGTTGCATTACTTTGAATAGCTTCCTCTTGCGCAGTCAAAATCAAGCCTTCAGTATCTTTTTTTTAATGTTACAGTTGTAAGCCACTGCCAGGTTTTATCTTTATACACTTTCCCCTCAATTTTTAGTAGAAATTGACATAAGATTTTCTTGATAACATACTGTTCTTGTTTTTATTACATTATTTTGATATTCATGTTTCACTTCCTGTACCTTTAGTAAGTTCCAATTCTTAATCATTAATTCTCATTACTTGTTTTTGGTTGTCTTTTACATAATCAGCCAATGCATGCTCTTCTTCGACAATTTGTTTGACCTGAATTAAAGCTGTGCTTCCATTTCTGTGGGGCAGGTATAAGCTATCAATATCACAATACAGACCTTTGGAGGAAAGACAACACAATGCTTTTTGCTCCCAACCCTCAAAGCCCTTCCAGAAGGATAATATAATAATAATAATAATAATAATAATAATAATAATAGTAGTAGTAGTAGTAGTAGTAGTAATAATATATATATATATAGCCAAGATATTGTTATGGAGTTTGGCTTGGACAAATGTGCCACACTTACTATCAAACAAGGAAAAGTAGTGAAAACTGAAAGAATCAAGATGCCCCACGAAAATAACATTAAGAGTCTGGATGAGGAAGATTACTACAAATACTTGGGTATCCTTCAAGCTGACAACATCAGGCACACTGAAATCAAGAAAAAGATTAGAGATGAATACATCAAGAGAGTGAAGAAGATCTTAAAGTCCAAACTCAATGGAGGAAATACCATAAAGGCAATCAACACCTGGGCAATCCCAGTCATTAGGTACACAGCTGGAATAGTGGACTGGACTCAAGCAGAACTAAAAGCAATGGATAGGCAGACCAGAAAAATAATGACAATGAATCATGCCCTTCATCCACGCAGTGACATTGATAGACTTTATCTACCAAGGCAAATAGGTGGGCGTGGAATGCTACAAGTACATCAGATGGTTGAAGAAGAAAAAATGGCTTTGGAAGAATATCTGAAGAACAATGATGAAGATGCACTGAAATTAGTATATCAGGAAGGCTTACTGACTACTGGAGAGACCAAACTGGCCTACAAGAAAGACCAAATGAAGAACAGAATAGAGGCATGGGAAGACAAAGCACTACATGGCCAATACATGAAAAAAATAGCTGGGAAAGCAGATAATAATAAAACCTGGCAATGGCTAAGAGCAGGAAAATTGAAGAAAGAGACCGAGGGACTAATTCTGGCTGCACAAGACCAAGCCTTAAGGACAAATGCATACAAAGTCAAAATTGAGAAGACAGCAACAGACAGTAAGTGCCGCCTATGCAAAGAAGCTGAAGAAACAGTGGACCACTTGGTAAGCTGTTGCAAGAAGATTGCACAGACTGATTACAAGCAGCGGCATGACAAAGTAGCAACAATGGTGCATTGGAAGATCTGCAAAAAATATCATTTGCCTGTAAGCAAAAACTGGTGGGATCATAAAATAGAGAAAGCATAGAAAATGATAAAATTAAACTGCTCTGGGACTTCAGAATTCAAACAGACAAGCACCTGCAACATAACACCCCAGACTTAACAATTGTCGATAAGAAAGACAAAAAAGTCTGGATAGTGGATGTGGCAGTGCCTGGAGACAGCAGAATAGAAGAGAAAGAGCTGGAGAAGATAACAAAATACAAAGACCTACAAATAGAAATAGAAAGACTGTGGCAAAAGCAAGCAAGGGTAGTACCAATAGTCATAGGCGCCTTGGGTGCAATCCCAAAACAACTGGAGCACCACTTGAACACCATTGGCATTGACAAATTCGCTATTAGTCAATTGCAAAAGGTGGCCTTACTAGGAACTGCTTCCATCCTGCGACGATACCTGTAATACCATCGAACATCCACATCTGCCTATCCCAAATCCTGGGTAAGGACTCAATAGGTAGATAAAATGCCAAATCCAGTCTGAACATCTGGCTGACTGTGTGATGATTGATAATAATAATAATAATAGTTGGAAGGTACCTGTCGGGCCGCCTACATTGAATGCAGCAGCAGCAGGCATCCTTTTCTCGGAACAACTCGTAGCCGGCCCGCCATGCAAACACACGCGCCAGGGAAGCCAACATTCTAAAATAACGGATCGACAGCCAGCTGGTGGGCGCACATGCGCAGACGCCGCGGACCGTGGAATAAGTATCGTTGGAAACTACTAGAGACCGACGGGGCATGCGCGGCTGGAGAAACCCGCGGACGCAATAATAAACATTATTGGAAGTTACTGGAGAATCGCGAATCGTCGGGAAACGGCTAGGGCGTCGGGAAGCGGCCGGGGCGTCGGGAAGCATTTAGGTCAGGGTGACGAAGCAACTTTTGGGACGGTGGGTGTATGGGCGGTGATAGGGGGTGTGCTTTAGGCGCGGTTTCAGTAAATTGTATAAAAAGGGAATGAGTGTACACACTGTCAGTGCTGACTTTATTCCGTTTATTCTTGTATAATAAACTGGGTGTCCTCCTTTCCTGGCGAGGTGCTTCTTTTATGTGAGTGCGTGCCAAAGACGGGGTGACAGTAAGTCAGCACTCTCCTAAGACGTTTGCCGGGCTATTGTGGAGTAGTTCGAGGGCGTCATGGCCGAAGGGGTGCAAGGTGCCGAAGTATTGGAAGATATTCCGGAGCAGGCGGGGGATCCCGGGTCGTCTGTGGATCCTGGGACAGTGTTGGAGGGGCCGGTCGTTCGTCCGAAGGAAAAGAGTATTCCACCGGTGCTGGATGTGGATCCTGGGATGAAGCAGCGGCCGGCGTTAACTGAGGCTGTGGAATGGGGGTTGAGTTCTACGCTTCAGCGTTTGGATACTGAGCGTCGGTTTATAACGGTGGACAAAGGTCCTGCTGAGGGATGGAGGGAAAGGAGAGCGGTTAGCGACGAAGAGGGTGATTGGAGCTACTCCACAACCCCGGGACAGTATACCCTTGACGTGTTAAAGGCTAGGTTTGGGGAACCAGGATTCTTGCCAAGACAGGGAGCGATCCCACGCCGCCCCATTGAATCACCTGGATTCCGTTTGGCTAGTCCACAATTGAGGGGGTCAACAGTACAGTTGGAACGTGGGGGACATGGAGGTGTGAGATTGGGACCCATGGCTGCTACTCAAACCACTCCGGTCTCCCTACCTTTGGGACCCGGGGATCTTGGTCAACGCCCTAACATCGCGGAAGGACAGCATGGAGGCCAACCACCTGTAGCATGGCCCACAGGTATACCATGGACCCCTCCACCAATTGGAATTACTTTTGATGGGGATCCGGACAAGTTGGCTATGTTTTTGGGACATGTGTTAAACCATTTAGATCGTTTTGCAGCCCATTATTCCTCCCAATGGGCGATAGTGGTGGCGGTAACGGCCAGTTTGCAAGGCGAAGCAGCTTCCTGGGCAGCTGACCTCTTTGGAGATCATGCCAGTGAATTGGCCGACATAGGTTCCTTTTTGGATGCCTTGAGGATTAGGTTCGAAGACTCTACCAGAGCTCAGAGAGCGGAAGCAGAGATAGTGACACTGAGACAGGGAGGGAGACCAGTGAGGGAATTCATTAAAGAATTTCAGCGGGTGGCAGGTCGGTTGCGGTCCTGGCCTGAGAAATTGCTGGTACATTACTTCAAGCAGGGCCTAGATGTAGAACTCCGTCAGGCTTGTTTGGTAAGAGGAGTGCCCTCCCGTCTACCTGAATGGTATAAGACAGTAACCGAACTCCATGCAGGACTACAAGAATTGGCGCCAAGAGCATCCGCCCTACTTCCGGTATCCACTCAGCAAGCGGCAAGTAAACCAAGGGCGTTAAGTGTACCAGTCCAAACAGTTCCACCTGGGATGTCAAGGGGGACTTTCCGCTGTTATAGGTGTAACAAACCGGGTCATAGGGTGGCTCAGTGCCCAATCCCACCTAGACAGGGTTTGAGTTCGGGACAGTCCACCCTGGAGACAAAAAGACAAACCATCACCCCGTTCCGAGGGAAGGATCAAACAAAGGCGTTACAAGATGAAAGCAGCATCCCCTATAGGTCTACACCGGTAGTGCCGGTTTCCACCTCAGAGGTAGTGCCTGAGACGTATGGTCAGGACGATCCGGAACAGGATCCCATGGTATGTACTCCGGTGGTACCGTTTAACATATCGATACGTCTGACAAATTGTAGGTCGGGACAATATAAAAACTGTAAAGCGTTAATAGATTCGGGTTGTACTCGATGTTTGATTAGTCGGCAATTGGCAAATATGTTGGAGCTTCGATTGGTCAACTTGTCCCGACCTATTAACTTTGAACAGGTGGATGGCTCTTTATTAGGGGGGGCGCCGGTATGTCAGGTAACCGAACCGGTTCGATTAGAGATGGGGGAGCATTGGGAGTTGCTCCGTTTTATTGTAATCCCCTCAATGACTGAGGAAGTGATCTTAGGGCTAGCCTGGCTTGACAAATGGCAGCCGGTGATTTGGTGGGCAGATGGGTATCGCCGTATGAGGTTGATAATAGGTCCCCGGGCCCCAGGTAGTGGCGAAAAGGAGCCACAGAAACAATTACCCCTTATTGAAACGCAACACATAGAAAGAATTAAAGTAGCAGTAGAAGCTACCAGAACTACACGGCTATTCCCTGTGGAGTATGAAGATTTAAAGGAGGTATTCAGCGAACGGGAGTGCGATACGTTGCCGCCACACCGTTCCACTGACTGTGCGATAGATATCATACCGGGGGCAAAGCTGCCAAAACCCCGGATGTACCCCATGTCTCCTAAAGAGTTGGTGGAACTAAGGAAGTATATTGATAAAAACTTGGAACGGGGGTTTATAGAGCCGGCCCGATCGAGAATAGCGGCTCCAGTGATATTTCAAGGGAAAAAGGATGGTGGATTGCGGTTGTGTGTGGATTTCAGGGGGTTAAATGCGGTGAGCACTGAGACTATGTACCCATTACCCTTGTTAAAGGACATGCTATCTCATTTATCCCAAGGGAGGGTGTTTACTAAGCTTGATTTACGGGAAGCTTACTATCGCATCCGAATAAAGCCGGGAGATGAGTGGAAGACCGCATTTAATTGCCCTTTAGGCAGTTTCCAGTTTACAGTTATGCCATTTGGCCTTAAAGGAGCGCCTGCAGTATTCATGCAGACCATTAATGCGGTATTGCATGATCATTTATATCGCGGGGTATTAGTCTATCTGGATGATATTTTGATATATTCTAAAACAATGACAGAACATATACGGTTGGTCAGGGAAGTATTACGCAAACTCCTTAAGGCTCAGTTGTTTGTGAAGCTCTCGAAATGCAAATTCCACAAAACCTGTATTGAATATTTGGGGTACAGAATATCAGCTTCGGGCATAGAAATGGATCCAGAAAAGGTGAAGACAGTACTCGAATGGCAGGCCCCTCGGACGAGACGGCAATTGCAGAGCTTCTTGGGGTTCGCAAATTTCTATAGGCAGTTCATTCCTAATTTTGCACGGGTGGCTTTGCCTCTCACAGAATTGTTGAAAACGAGGAACTCCCCAGTAAAGGTACGGCCTAGTCAACCTCTAGTGTGGTCCAGGGAAAGTCAAGCTGCTTTTGAATATTTAAAGACATTGTTTGCTAAAGAGCCCATTTTATTACATCCAAATCCCGATAAGCAGTATATTGTCCAGGCTGATGCGAGCGATGTGGCAGTGGGTGCAGTGTTGTTACAACGAAATGATAAGGAAGACTTACAACCATGCGCTTATACCTCGCGCAAACTGACAGAAGCTGAAAGGAGATGGGCTATATGGGAGAAGGAGGCCTTCGCTATTAAATGGGCCCTAGTAACATGGAGGCATCTTCTAGAAGGCGCGACACATGAAATAGAGATATGGACGGACCATAAAAACTTAGCTATATTGCAATCCCCCCGGCGGTTAGCACCAAAACATGTGAGGTGGGCACAATACTTTCAACAGTTCACCTTCCGGCTTAAATATGTTCCTGGGGGCCGTAACTTTTTGGCAGATGCCTTATCCAGGTTACCCCAGTACGAGAGCCAACGAGAGGAAGTAATACAGGCTATATTGCCGCCGTATACCCAGGGGGTGAGTAGGCTAAGAGCCCGTTCTAGTTTCGAAAATTTTGAGGTGGAACTGAGGAAGGCATTATCCCAGGATTCGTGGTTTCAAACTCATTGTACGCTATTCACTCAGAGAGACGGTTTGGCGTGGTTTGGTAGGAAGCTATATGTTCCCCTTGTATTACGGGCTAAGGTTCTTCAGAGGTGCCATGATGCACAACTAGCGGGGCATTTTGGGTTCGTCAAGACGTTACATTTAATTAGGCACCAATTCTGGTGGCCTACATTAAGAAAAGATGTTGCACACTACGTAAAAGCATGTTCTGTATGTGCTGCTTGCAAAAATCAGCCAGGAAAGCCGGTGGGATACTTACAGCCAGTGGCAGACCCTGAGCATCCATGGCAAGATATTGCCATGGATTTTATTGTAGAATTACCAAGCAGTAGAGGATATACTGTCATTTGGACAGTAATCGACCTGTTTTCAAAACAGGCACATTTCATTCCGTGTAAACGATTACCAACTGCTAAACGATTGGCATACATGTTTTTGACACATATATATCGGATCCATGGAGCCCCTCGACGAATAATATCGGATCGGGGGGTTCAGTTTACAGCGAAATTTTGGAAGGGTTTTACGGCGTTTCTGGGAATGTCACAGGGGCTCAGCACCGCGTACCATCCCGCCACTAATGGAGCTGCTGAACGGGCAAACGCAGCCGTTGAGAGATTTTTGCGGAGTTACGTTTCCTATCAACAGGCTAACTGGGCTGATCTTTTGGTATTTGCGGAAGTGGCGTATAATAATGCGGTGCATACCAGTACTGGATTTGCCCCTTTTAAGGTAGTCTCGGGAAAGGATTTTGTTCCTATACCTGAATGTACGAATTTACAGACACAGTCTTATCTTCCACGAGAGTGGGTTCAATGGGTATCAGGAGCATGGTCGGCAGTAAAAACAGCGTTAGCAGAGTATGGAAGAAGGATGCGGAAGCAGGCGGACAAAAGAAGGCAACCCTGTAAACCATTCAGGATAGGTCAACTAGTATATCTGTCCACCAAGTATCTGAAATTGAAAGTCCCATGCAAAAAATTGGCGCCCAAATATATTGGTCCGTTTAAAATTGTGAAGATCATTAACCCGGTAACTGTGCAATTGCAATTACCCAGATTACTGGGCAAGGTGCACCCAGTATTCCATTGTAGTTTAATCAAACCGGTCTATATGTATCAAAAGAGACCTGAACCAGGTCCTGTCGGTAATGATTATTATGAAGTACAGGAAATACTCGATTCCCGTGTTCAAAGAGGAGAATTGTATTATTTGATTAAATGGAAAGGCTATCCGTTAACGGATGCTACATGGGTACGGGTGGACGAAGTACAAGCTCCTCGACTAGTGAAACGATTCCACAAGAATAACCCTGGAAAACCGAAATTATCTGGGGCAGGGGGAGATTGAATAAGTGACACAATGGAACTGGCATAACCTTTCTTTTCTTTCCTCCAGGGGGAGCCTTGGTAAGAGGGGGCAGTATGTCGGGCCGCCTACATTGAATGCAGCAGCAGCAGGCATCCTTTTCTCGGAACAACTCGTAGCCGGCCCGCCATGCAAACACACGCGCCGGGGAAGCCAACATTCTAAAATAACGGATCGACAGCCAGCTGGTGGGCGCACATGCGCAGACGCCGCAGATCGTGGAATAAGTATCGTTGGAAACTACTAGAGACCGACGGGGCATGCGCGGCTGGAGAAACCCGCGGACGCAATAATAAACATTATTGGAAGTTACTGGAGAATCGCGAATCGTCGGGAAACGGCTAGGGCGTCGGGAAGCGGCCGGGGCGTCGGGAAGCGTTTAGGTCAGGGTGACGAAGCAACTTTTGGGACGGTGGGTGTATGGGCGGTGATAGGGGGTGTGGTTTAGGCGCGGTTTCAGTAAATTGTATAAAAAGGGAATGAGTGTACACACTGTCAGTGCTGACTTTATTCCGTTTATTCTTGTATAATAAACTGGGTGTCCTCCGTTCCTGGCGAGGTGCTTCTTTTATGTGAGTGCGTGCCAAAGACGGGGTGACAGTACCTTGGAGGTCATCTAGTCCAGTGGTTCTTAACCTGGGTGATATTGCCCCCCAGGGGGCGATTTCATTTTTCAGGGGGGCGATGGAACGAAAAGGGGCGACGCGGGGGCGAAGGAACAAAAAGGGGGCGATATGGGGGCGATGGAGTGAGAAGTTTTGGGGACACTTTTGAGACTTTTTCGTACAGTGAATCACTGTATATCTGTCATACAAAAACATCAGATCGCTGGCTATTAGTGGATTGAATTGTGTTTTCAAATGTTCCTCCAGCTAACTTCAGTAGAGAACGCCGTACATATGTGAAGACGCATCGCTTATCTTCATGCGCGTTGCACAGCGGCCTTTACCCATACAGTGGCACGCTATTGGCCAGAATATGGGAGATATGGGGAAAAGACTGGAAATAAATTATTTGCATCGATATGTCCTGATGACAATTTTAAAGAAAACAAAAAAAAAGGGTTTGCATAAATTGAAGAATTATTTCCTATGTTGTGATTGAGAGGTTGTGTTGGGGGAGGGGGGAGATGACAACTTCCTCATTGGCTCAAGGGGGCGATTCGTTCAAAAAGGTTAAGAACCACTGATCTAGTCCAACCCACTGCTGCAGCACCACTTGAACACCATTGGCATTGACAAATTCGCTATTAATCAATTGCAAAAGGCGGCCTTACTAGGAACTGCTTCCATCTTGCGACGATACCTATAATACCATCAAACATCCACATCTGCCTATCCCAAGTCCTGGGTAAGGACTCGATAGGTAGACAAAATGCCAAATCCAGTCTGAACATCTGGCTGACTGTGCAATGATCCATAATAGTTGAAAGGTACCTTGGAAGTCATCTAGTCCAACCCACTGCTCAGGCAGGAAACCCTACACCCTTTCAGACAATCAGTCTCTTCTTAAAAACTTCCAGTGTTCGAGCATTCACCGCTTCTGGAGGCAGCTTGTTCCACTAGTTAATTACTATGATCATTGAAAGGCTAAACAGCGCAAGGATGGATGCACTACTCACATCCCATTCCCGCCAGCGATCACTGAGAAGCACAACTAATGCTGTTTTCACCTTGGGTGTCTCCACTGGACCAATTTCCATGCCAACATCCAACAGATAACAAATCTGTATCAGTAATTAATAACTAGTTTTACTAACTAGTTAGTGCTGGTTAGTTAGTACTAGTAACTAGTTTTACTAACAGCAGCAAATTACAGGTTGATGTCTTGCTAGGAGGAGGTGCATTTGTGCCCTGTGTTTTTTATATGATTTATTGAATTTATGGTCAAGGATGAAATGAAAACAGATATAGTGAAACACATCAGAGCCAAGTTAATGGTGATGTTTAAAAATTACCAATTGTCTATACCCAAAAGATTTAGCCAAATTCTGCAGAACATCATTAAAACCCATCACCTTGTGACATCAATTCCAACTGAGAATTTAGCCATTTTTGTAGAAATTTTGGCAAACTGATTGAGTAGTAAAAAATGGACAACTATTTCAAGCCAATCCATATATTTCATAAGGGGAAAGAATACGGAATCTTAGTAGTTCACAATAGCCACTAAAGTTAAAATCAAATGTATTAAAAGGATATTCAAGTGCTTTGACTATAACAGCGGCTCCCAACCTTTTCTATACCCCACATCTCTAAAATGCTTCTGATATATTCTCACATATATTCTTACAAAAGTTTAAAATAACCACAACAAAATATGCATATACACTATAATTTTTAAAACCCAAGTTTTCACACCCCCTAGAACAGGGATGGCGAACCTTTTAGAGACTGAGTGCCCAAAAACTGTCCCCACGCCTGCCCCACCCCTTGCCCGGTTCCACCTCCTGCCCCACCCCCACTCTGCCCCACCCTGCCTGCCTGCAAGGCCACTCATCACCTCCAGGGCCTGCCGCAGATCGCCCAGGCAGCCCAGCAGCGCCATGGCAGCCATGCCATCTGCCCGCGCCCCACAGCATCAACTGTGCGGGTTGGGGTGTGAGGGCAGAATCTTGTCTATGCTGCTTGGCTGCCATGTCCTTGGCTGCGCTGCTCCGCATGGGCCACGCTTGGGGGCGACTCTCCTCCAGGGGGGTTGCTGGTGAGGAGGGGGTCACGGGCGGAGGCAAGACTGGAGCAACAACTCGTGTGCCCACAGAGAGGGCTCTGAGTGCCGCCTCTGACATCCATGCCATAGGTTCGCCACCACTGCCTTAGAATATCATCTCACACACCCCTTGACTATAATATATTACGGAAGATCTCCTCTAAGACTCTCAAGGCTAATATGTTAAAATTCATTAGGGTAAACATCCTTCTATGAAAGACAGAGAGCAGGAAAAGAGTTAGGAATGACAGTTAGGAACTGAAGACAACCATGGCAAAGACCAAAGAACCAGTGAGTAGACCGATTCTTTGAATAAGGAGAGGATGCGAGTTGATATATGCTCTTGATGGCTGCTCCTTGCAAGGAGACTGAACAGCATTTTTTTGTGAGTTTATGCACCGAGAGATGACAGGATCAGCCATCTTGTTTGCAACTGTGGCAGAGGATTTTAAACCAGACATTTCAAACTCGCAATGTCATGTGATGTCGCACGACATATCAGAGCTTTTCCCCCATTGCCGGCAATGGGGTGGGCGCGATTTCCTTGTGACACGTCCAGCCCATGGGCCGGCAGTTTGAAACCCCTGTTTTAAAGGATACTAAATTTGCAAACCTCACTTTCTGATTGCTTTCAGAAATTGTTCATTAACTACTTCTAACCTATTAGAGACCTTTGGAATGACAAGTTTGAAAACACTAGGAGTCTCCTTTCAATTTGGAAAGAAAGAAAATTATAATCATAAGTTTAAGAATTCAAAGAAACTAAAATAAACTGCAAAAAAGTTACATAAGATTTTGATCTAAGAAAGTTATAAACAGACTAAGAGTCCAGATAAAATTGGAATATTGAAATTTTTACAGTAAGATTTTGGAATTTGTAAAGTACAAACAGCTTGCCATGGGAAATAGATGTTTTTGGGTTTTTACAAGACACACCACAGATAAGCAATTTTATGATTTCAAAAACTGGGCATTAAAGGGGATTAAAGATTTTAGGTATAGAAAAAATATACAGTCTGATAACAGGATGCAAAAAGTTATGACAATAACAATACTGAAGGAGTTTTTTGAAAAATGGATTCATAAAATAGTAGCCACAATATCAACCATGTATGTTCCAGCAAACTACAAGACCACTGGAATTCTAAATACGGGTGAGGGCATCTAGGAGTAACATGTGCATTGCCTGGGACTTCTGAGTGAACAAATTATCCAGTCACGTCAGAGAGGACTGCTGGGAGCTACTGGAAAATCTTATCATTCCCCAACCCATAAGTATAGCATTACTTGTTCTTCCTAGCCATGAAGAGTTTTATATACATGCAGCTGGGGCATCAGCAGGAATATTACATGCCTAGGTCCCTTCATCAGCTACCTAAGACACACATTGTCAGTGGAAAGGTCTTAGGGAACTGCATAGGCTTCCATACACCAAAATGGTGGATAAATTTGACATGAAATTAGAAGTACAGTAGCTAGTTTTCAAACAAGGCATGTCCAACCCACAGCCCATTGGCCACATGCAGCCCTAGACAGCTAGTAATGTAGTCCCACAAGATAATAAAAATATTAAAAAAGGAAAATTGTTATTTATATACATTAACAGTATTATATATTTTATATGCAACCCAAGGCAATTTCTCTTCACTCAACCTTTGGCCCAGGCAAGTCAAAGGTTGGACAAACATGAACTATGTTCTAGATAAGAGAATGCAAGAACCATAAATTACAGGATGGTAAATACAAGATGAACACTATGAAGGTCATGCCGGCTATACCAAACAAACCCAAAATTTTGCTAGTAGAACATTCTTTCTTGTGAAGTTTCAAAAAAACAGCAACAACCTGTAAATGCATTGTTCTCCCAAAGTCATGGTATTACACAGGCAATAAACAAGGTACTGTATGATGGTAAGCCATTGTGAGCTATGGCAGAGTAGGCAATCCACCAGCAGAAAGACCAGAATATCTGCCTATACACTGGCAGATGGCATTTCTTGGCACCCTGAGCTCTTTTTTTCTACCTAATTCCAATTTTTCATTCAATTATTTCAGTTAAACAAAGAAATAAATGTACGTGTGACATGTTGGAAATAAAGTATCCAACTCTAGTATTAACTTTGCCTCTACTAATGTCTCTAGGGATGGTACAGACTACATATATTTTATATTTATATTTTATATTTTACAATATAAAAATGATGGATAGCTACAACCCAACACTTTGGAAGTATGCCCACCTGCCCATAAAAATGACAAATAAGTAAAATGTATCCTTAGTTAGACTTACCTCTATGTATTATATTTACTAGTCAGGAAAGTTATTATGAATTTATTGGAAATTTACTGGAAAGGAAGTCAACTCTAAATCTAAGGCAATTTCCCTCCCCTCTAAAACTGGAAGGTTAGACAGCAAAAGTGCATCTATCACATTTCCCACTACTCTAAAATGACCATTTGTTTTAAAGAAAGACAGCAGTCTTGTGGAAAATCCATTCTAGTAAATTGAGAGACTGCTCTCTTACATTATAATATTTGATACCATCTCTAAAATAGTACTTGATTCTTAAAGATAACATATGGTAGAAAATATGTTTTTGTAAAAAAAGGCACTATATCATATGCTCCATTGATATTAGTAGCCACATTTTAAATATCTGTGTTATCAGATTTGAATAAGCAAAACTTCCTTTCTGCAAGCGCAGAAATTAGCACAGCAGCCAAAGCGCCCTACAAAATATTCCCAATGCCCCTAGTACATCTGAAAATACTAAGTTATCTGATCTTTTACAGGAGTTCCCTTGACACTAAAATCATTGACATATTTATGTTTATTAAAGTGAATATAGGTCAGAGGTAGACAACCTTGGCTCTTTTATGACTCGTGGACTTCAACTCCCAGAATTCCTGAGCCAGCATATAGATAGGTACCAAGATATAGGTAGACCTCATATTACATCCAAAATTCCTGTTGCTAAGCAAGGCAGTTGTTCAGTGAGTTTTGCCCCATTTTACATTTTTGCCATGGGTTGTTAAATGAATCACTGCAGTTGTTAAGTGAATTATGCTGCTATTAAACTTCCCCCATTGACTTTGCTTGTCAGAAGCTGACAAGATTACAAATGGTGATCAGATGACACCGGAACAGTCCAACTGTCATAAATACATGCCAGTTGCCAAGCAATGCAAATTTTGATCACGTGACCATGGGGATGTTGCAACAGTGTGAAAACTGGTCATCGGTCACTTTTTTAGTGTCGTCGTATCTAAATGAATAGTTGTAAATCACCTGTAGTGCTTCCCAGAATGGGATGAAGACTATATATTCAAATTTCTTTAGCATAATGCATTGATGGCGAACCTTTTAGAGACCGAGTGCCCAAACTGCAACCCAAAACCCATTTATGCATCGTCAGGTGCAGGGTGGGTGTGGCCATTGGCTGGATGTGGCCCATTGGCTGGTTGTGGCCATTGGGTGGGCGTGGCCCACAGAGTGGGAGTGGCTGTGGTGGTAATGGCAGACTGGGTGGGACTAAAAAGTTCAATCAATCAATTCCAATTTTGCAAGATCTTTTTTTTTCCCGCAAGAAGTTGAAATTGACTGATTGAACCTTTTTTTTTTTTGCACATGGCCGCGGAGGCCTAAAGCGAAAAGATTTTATAAAACCCAGCTGAAGGCCTAGGACTGGAGCGACGGCGCGCATGCCCACAGAGAGGGCTCTGAGTGCCGCCGCTGGCACCCGTGCCATAGGTTCGCCACCACTGGCATAATGTAAATATATCCCTACAGCTAGTTGAACAAAAATCCTTTCAAAATTTGTATCCTATAAAATTTCCTTGGCTAACTTTTCCTAGATTCAGGTCTGATATTTCAAGCATCATATTTTGATACTGAAATATTTAAATATGTGGCTGGATAGTGCTTTTAATTAGATGTACATCCTTTCATTCGGTTAATTTCCTGGCAGTGTACTTAACACTCCCTCCTACCAAACCTGTGAGATGGGTTGAGATGACAGTGACCAGCCTAAAGTTAGCTTTAGGTGACCTTCCATAGGTGAGGATGGACTAAAATTGGGATCTTCTAGCTCCTACTCCAATAACTTCACAGACCACACTACGACCACGAGCTGTGCTATTAGGGGGAAAAAAATATGACTCAGATTAAACCAGCTGCAACAATAGGGCCAAATGATGTTCAGCTGGGAAGTTAATTAACTAATTTGTGGGCATCTTATGAACCAATAATTCGAAACCAATATTTCTCAATCTCAGTATGAGAACTTCAACTCCCAGAATTCCTCAGCCAGCAAGTCTACACAACTGGTCTAAACTGCCTTGGTCCAGCTGATGTACTGAAGCTCCCCATTCCTAGAATATCTTTGATTGCCAGAATTAACATGAGAAAAAAGTCAGGATGGTTTCTTCAGTATACCTCCTCTACCCACTTACAACAATCTGAATATTAAAATCAACCTTATCTAACCAAAAGCCCTCCAGAGATGTTCCTAGAATTCCTGGCTGGTATTACCAACATACCTTAAGGAAGGAAACTGGGAGCTGAGATTTGAATATGCTTAAAGAGGTCCAGATTGCAAAAAGCTGATAAATCAACATCAACAAGTATTTATCCAGGTCCATGTGTACTACCTGAAGAATGCATGGAATATGAGAAGGATCGGGACAGTTTGTTAAAAAGCAGAAAGAACCTATCTTTCTAACAAAATAAATAAAGCTTATCTGACAATAAAACTGGCTGAGCTGGCATTGTTTTCTGCTCCACTAGCAATCACACTTAGCCAGTGCACTCAAGTTGTATTTTATTGTGGATGTTTTTGGCCCAACTTTATGCTGTCTTAAGTTCTTTCTTTAAAAAGAACAGTGAGGTGTAAGCATTCTCAATAAATAATTTTATCAAGGAGGTTTCTCGAAAAATAGCCATATATTTGTTATAGCAAATTAAAAAAAATAAAAAGAGCGAGCTTAAAGGCCATCAAATTTATTAGGGCTTTTTTTTTTAACCATCCATATGGTAAAAAGTTTCACTTCACCATTTGCGATCAAATTGAACATTTATTACAATTGTGTAAAACTCTGCTTGACCTTTTGTTTTTATTTAGAGCGCACTTAAAACCAATTCTTCTAAAGTCTGGTAGTCTTCCACGGAAGTCTCCCTCGACTCTTTCGCAAAATGCCTTTCTCGTAGTCGTGACGTCGCTTGCACTGGATTTCATAGGGGTTGTTGTTGTTTTTTCGCAAAAGAAGCGCAGGCGCTCCCAACCGTATATGGAAAACGAAGAAAACACACTTCCCTCCCCTATGTCCATAAAAAGGTGTGTTAAAAGCACACGCGCCTGTCGGGAATCTTCGGAATACGGTTCCTTCTCCGGCCGCGCCAACCCTGAAACTCTCACCTGAAACTCTCGCCCTGATTCACCCACTTCCTGCGCGCCTCCCTCCCCCCGCCCGTGCGCGCTCTCTCTCTCTCCTCTCTCTCTCTCTCTCGAAAGGCCGGGTTTTGCCTGCTGCCGTTCAGAGGCGGGTGGTGCTCGGAAGAGCCGGCGCTGTTGGAAAGGGCCGGGAAGCAACGCGGCCGAGGGCGGTGTTGGGACGAGCCGGCGAGGAGCAGAGGGCGGTGCCGGGAAGAGCTGGGAAAGCGACACAGGGGGAGGTGCCCGGAAGAGTCCGCTTCCTCGTCGTCTCCCGTGCGGACTTTTCGAGCTGAGTTTGGGACGGGGCGCGGCGGAGGCAGCCAGGGCCAGGCCAAGCGAGGCGGCCGCACCTAACCGACGACCGCTGCGAGACAAAGCGCGGGGTCGGGGGAAGAGGGAAGACCAAGCCGAGGCGGGCCTGTTGGTGGGAAAGCCAGCGTTAAATCGCCGTCGCCACAGCGGAGGGGGATAAACTGCCGCCGCAGGTAACTTTCGGTCGAGGAGGAGGCGGGTTGGAGATGGCGTGGCGTCGCTTTGTCCGGCTTGGGCCTCTCTTTGGCCGAGTTGGAAAGTTTAGAAGTGGCGGCGGGCCGCCCTCTCGGCTCCCTTTAACTTCTTCCCCTTCCCATAAAGGCTAGGCGGAGGGAGACCCGGAACTGGCCGGAGGGAGGGCTTCTCTTGCTTTTCGTTCCCTTCGCCTCCTCCGCCGGCGGCCTCCCTCCCCTCCCCCTCCCCCCGGGCGGTGTCCCCATTCCAGGGAGTAGGGAGCGCTCTTATCTTCCGAAGGGAAGGGAGGGCAGGGCAGGCGGAGCAAGGAAGCCGGTTTTTCTCTCCCCCCCCCTTCTTAAGTTTATTCATTCCGGGACCCGGGCAGGGGACTCTGACTTTAATCTGCTTGTGTGAAAGTATGTCAGAAGTTTCTTCGCGGGGTTCATGCTGCCAGTGTGGGTCACTACATATCCCATGGGTTATTTTGCTGTAGAGGACGCATCTTAGTGCAATAGGACCTTTCCCCCAAAAGGAAAGAGGACGCGAGTTAAGAGAATGGGGAGGAGGGTGGAGAAAGACTCCCTTTTCCGTCATACACCAGCGTGAGGAGTTGCTGGCAGCTGAGATAGGAAGTCGTGGGTGCCTCCTTCCCAATGGAAGTAAAATAACTTTTGAGGGACTTTTGAAAACTGCTAGTGTGAAAGCAACGAAAATGCTAGCTAAGCAGTTATTAGTTCCACAATCATCTTAAGCTGGTTTTAACTTACAGTACACGATTTAATAAAAAAAAAATTGTCAAAGAGTAGCAAGCTTCAGAAAACTGCTGTCTTAAATCTTTCTGGTTAAATCTTATGTTGATATATAAAGATCTGCGGAAGACAGCTTATGAAACAATCACTGTAAATCTTTATGGATAAATAGTATTTCATTTTTTAGCTACTGTGTTAAACAATTAGCCTGCCATATTCTTTAAGATTGGGCTTCTGTTATCTATTACTCAAATATTCCAAGTTTCATAAATCTGTTCTAATAGGTTTTTTTTAAATTCAAATCTGGTTTTTGAATGACCAGTTTCTGTTATTTTCCTATAAGCTTCTTTTTCTATAAGTAGCATTAATCAAACAGATGAATATTTTTACTATGAAAAGTAACTATAATCTTCAAGTATGTTTTGCTGACCCAGAGAACAAGTTGGGTATATTTTCTGATTAAAAAAGGTGATTTTACAGACTTGGTATTAAACTGCCTGGAGTTGAGCGGTGAAATGAAACATTCACAGCTTGTGTTATATATGATATCAATGTCTATTATGGTTCAAATGCTAAAAATATTTCAGTAATTCTGGTATATTATTGAATATAGTAGGCAAATTTTATATAAATCTTATGAAATATTTTACATGGGGCTGTTGACTCTGTAATTTGAAATCTAAACAAGAGTGCAGGAACAGTCATGTACAGTCTGTGTAATAGGAAATCCTGCCACTTCACAGCTTCTGTATCACCTGAAATTGTAAAAGAGATTTTCACAATGTCACTTAGAAGAATTGTAAGGATGTATCTGAAGACACCAGGAATTGTGCTTGATTCAAAAATGATTTTACCTTTGAAGCACATGAAAGCAATTCAGCATTGCTCCTGCAACACCATTAAGATTATCCACGTGTTAATAAAATAAGGGATTTATTAATTTTTGTCTGTGCTTATGGGGTATATCTGCAACTTTGTGTCCAAACATTTTTCACCTCTGTTGCTTTTCTGTTTTTTTATTATTTTGTAGAACTGTAAAATAGCATTCCTTTTTTCCCAGCTGTATGTTTTACAAAGACATCTATTATATCTAGCAGAGATATTATGATGAAATGCACCAGATTTTTGCTTATTTAACTACTTATTTGTCCTAATCTAATATTTCTTCACTCCCTTGGTCATCTTTGCCCACTTTCTCCACATGGTACATATTTAGTATACTTTCTTCTTTTTCTTACTAGCAAAGAGAGAAGCCCAGCTTTGAACAATTGCTTTTGGAACCCCCTCTTGAATAAGAATGTTTGGTTCTAGCATAACCAAACAGCCCTTTGCTGCATACATCTGAAAAATAGACATTGTTAACCTAAGGTCCACAATTTGGACCCAAATGCTAAGCTGTGTGAAGCAAGAAACAATACAATCATATAAATAAGGCAAAGAGTCATTCAGTCCCAATACATCACATATATAAGGCAAAGAGTAATTCAGTCTCAATGAATACATTCATTAAGATTCTTACATTAGTTTTTTATTTGTGTGTATTGGTAGCTATAAAGCAGGGGTGTCAAACTGCCGGCCTGTGGGCCGGACACGTCAGTGGAAGCTGCACCAACCTCATTGCCGGCAATGGCAAAACCGACCCGATACGTTGCGTGACGTCACGTGATGTCGTGAGTTTGACATGCCTACTAAAAAGTGATGTTGGGAACTGTTCAATTAAAAAGTAGTAAAGTTTCTTATCAGTAATATGTGACATGTATGTTCAAGATTTTAAACTGAAAACTATCTGAAATGAAGTATTCTAGATTGTGATTTAATATGACAGATTAGAGGTAGGGAATGCTTTTCCAACCTGTTTTGTTAGAAGATAATGTGGTGTCAAGAACAGAAATGGACAGCTATCTAACTAGGCATTCACCTAAACTGAAAATTCATATTCTGATATGACATTGCCAAATATATGGGTATATTGGAACACACTCTGCATGGGATTGCCTTTGAAGACCATTGAGAAGTTTTGATTGGTCCAGAATGAATGCCTTTATATGCCCATATGACTGCATGAACTACAATGATTATCAGGTTGCTTCTAGGTACAATTCAAGGTGCTGGTTATGACCTACAATACCCTACATGATGGTTATTTAAGGCAGAGGTCCCCAACCTTTTGGGCACCAGGGACCTGTTCCCTGGAGAGAGGTTTTTCTGCGGACCAGAGGGTGCATGGTTTTGTGTGCTGCCTGCATCTCACAGATGGGGCTTTGCTTGTTTGTGCGGACCGGTTGCTGACATGCCACGGCCTGGTACTGGTCCACGGATCAGGGATTGGGGACTCCTGATTTAAGGGATCGCTTATGTCCCTTGGGGTCTTCCCAGCTGATTTGAGCTGACAGATTTGGTGCACTCCAGGTTCCTTTGATCAAACAATATCTCTCAATGCATGCCTTGTAGAATGACACTGTCTTACCAGGGGCCCAAAGAGATCTTGGCATTCTCCCAGGCCTTGGAATGGGGACTCTGTTGGTTATTGGATATTGGTAAATTGTTGTGGAGTATCTGTAGATTGATTACAACAGGGGTCTTCAAACTTGGCCCTTTTATGACTTGTGGACTTCAGCTCCCAGAATTCCTCAGCCAGGCATGCTGGCTGAAGAATTCTGGGAGTTGAAATCCACAAGTCATAAAAGGGCCAAGTTTGAAGACCCCTGGATTACAATAACAAAATCTTGCAAGTCTGATTGTTTATCTTCTCCCCCTTATTTGTCAGTGAATTCTGGAAGTGGCTGCCTGAACTATTCGGTCTGGACCTAAAAATGTTTCAGCCGCTTTTTTCATAGGCAGCACACCTTGAATATCTTAATCAAAGTCACTTCCTTATTCTCTATAATTGTGAGACACTCAGAATTGTTGGAGATGGGGACACCAAATCATATAAAATAAAAGTAATAATAAATATCCATAAATGTTAAGGTTGGCGTACTATGTATAATTTGATATTTTTCTAGCACTGGAGGATGCCTTCTTGATTAGCCTTGTGTTTCGAAAGGGATTGTGTAGAGAGTTTGATAGATTAGCCTTGTGTTTCAAAAGGGCTTGTGTAGAGATTTTGATAGTATCTCTTCATATTTGTGCAGTTGCTTCAGAAAGGTTAGTTAAGAAAATAACAAAAGCTTTCTTTAACATCTGTTTGGGGCTTTGTTTTCTTTGTTAAACAAATTATGAGCTTTGAAATTTGGGAGTATATTGTGGGTGATATAAGTCTTCTATAAGAAGCTTACTTCTTCACAAAATGGTTGCAATGAAGGCATGAACAATTACTGAGATCCCAAATAATTACAGTGTTCTCACATTCTTTCTAACCCCCCCCCAATGATTTTGTGTAGAAATGGGTGCATTAATAACAAAGAATTAAGTTGTAGATATTCACTGTTTTTATTTTCCAATTTGCTTGTGGCTACACAATGTTTTTGTGAAATAATGACAATGCTAAAAGTTGTCACTTTGCTTTCTAACAAAATAATAATAAAATAAAAGTTGGAAGGGACTTTGGAGGTCATCTAGTCCAACCCTCTGCTCAGGCAGGAAACCCTATACCATTTCAGACAAATGGCTGTCTAGTCTCTTCTTAAAAACTTCCAGTGTTGGAGCATTCACCGCTTCTGGAGGCAGGTTGTTCCACTGGTTAATTGTTCTAACTGTCAGGAAGTTTCTCCTTCTCCTTTTAATTTAAAATTAAAAATCTGAAGAGCTTTAAAGTTACCCCCAAAGGAGATATTCATAAATATTTCATTTGTCTTGGGCATCATTTTAGAGACCTTCATTTTGAATTGTGTGTGTGCATAATTTTTTTATATATGTATTCAGATTGATTTATGAGCAAACAGTACTTTGCTCATAAATCAATTGATAGATTCCTTTCAGATATGGAAACAATTCTCCCTTTAAGTTGCAGGATATTCTTTGTCAGAGATAAGGACCCATACTGCATTTCCATAGTAGGTTTTCTTAAGGGCATGCTTAGGCATTATAAGCTAAAAGACTTGGCAGAGAATTCAAAAGAGATGCTTACTGCAATAATTATACCAGAAGGAGCCATTCTAAATATGTTACAGCAATGTGTGCTTCAAGTAGAAAGTAACAACATATATCCCACCAATTTCTCCTGGCTTGTATTGAGGGTGGGTTTTTAATAACTTTCTGTTCAGCATTGAGAAAAAAAATTCTGAATATACTGTATCTACCTAGTTTTATATGTGTCCATAATATTAAATTGCCACTAAATGCCATTGAAATTCTTACATATTTCCAGGTTTTCATATGGTACTTAGGATAACTTCCTTGAACATTAGAGCTAACACCAACTTGGTAATTTATCTTCTTTCAAAAGTAATCTCAGATTTTCACCATTTTATATCAGTGCAAATGGGAAAACTGAGTAATGAAAATGCTATCATAGAATGACAAAAATCACTAAATAAAATCTAAATTCAGGATGTTCCTACAGATACACTTTCTTACAGGAGTAACAAATCCTTTTCCCGTTACTGTGTGATTGTGGAACCATTCATTAATCGATTCATCCAGTGTTGGTTTAATGTGAGTGCTCAAAATAAACAGTATTAAAGAAAACATGTTCCATTTATTGTGATTATTGTTTGCCCCATAGTAAGTCTCAGTGCAGTATGCGTTTTGTAATCAAAAGTTCTCTGGATAGGAGGATTAATGGCTATTATATAATCTGCCAGACAACTATAGTATAGTACTTTCATTAATGATGCAGTCATTTAATTGTCATTTAGGCTGCTTGCCAAAACTACTACAGTATCTCTTGTTGTATCTAGAGTGAAAGTACCAGGGAAAAAAACAAGGGTAAAATTTTTGAATGGAATAATGACATCACCCGTATTGCTATCTGCTCAACAATTGCATACATTTTAGACAGATGTCACAGACGTGTTTCATTGAAACCTGTGAAGTGAAGGTTTGCTGATATGTTTTCATGTATTTAAATTTCTGCTCTTGATGTTTGGTTTACTAACTACAAAATCCACCATGAATAATCTGCCTGATGCAAGGTGGCTGAATGAGAAGTTATAGACTGGGGAAATGAACGAGAAAGAATGGTAGAAGAGGTGAGAGAAACAAAGAGCAGAACAGCCATTGAGGACAGCCATGCAAAAAGAAAATCCGGGAACTTTCAAAAGTTTCCATGGAATGAGACCAACCTGTTGTGTTGAAAGGCTCAGTGTGATACAGAACCACTTGAGTTTTCAAGAAAGTCAAAGGGAAAATTCAGTTGTGCTTAAAATAAGATTATTTCCTGTAATTGTAAAATTTTCAGCAGCTAAAAGTTTGGCTGTTGCAGTTTTCCATGAACATCCTTAAGATGCAGACATAAAAATTAATAAGCTTTCAAAATGTAAAGAAAGGAAATGGGCTTTTGAGACCAGTTTAAACTATTTCTATAGTTTAAAGTTCCTGTATTATGGAATAGTATAAGAGAATGTGTACCTATAATATGACATGGGCTTCACCAAAAAAGCAACGTGTATCTTGAATAGTTTGAAAACAGAGTTCACTCATCCAGTTGGATTGGGGAGTTGTCAGTTTTCATATTGCAGTTCCTCTACCCATATCCATCCATCTTCATGGAAAGTTGTCTTGACTGGACAACTTAGAATTAAATAGTATGACTAGAAACTTAGAATTGATTCCCCCACCCCAGTTGAATGGTTTGGCTTTGCTGTGCATTGAGGAAGTTTTCACCATTTAATTTTTTTTGCTGAAAACAACTAAATGATACTTTAATTATAATCAAAATAAAAAGTTTTTAAATTGGTTAGTTTGTTGACAGCATAATTTTGTGGTCCTAAATTGCAGCTTTTTTTTTGGTATCTATTTTGACTCCTAGTGACTGCCTGCACAAAGCCCTGCCCTTTTCTTGGCAAGGTTTTAGGGAGTGGTTTGCCACAGCCTTCTTCCTAGGGCTGAGAGTATGTGACTGGCCCAAGGTCACCTAGCTGGCCTGATATTTAAAGTGTGACTAAATCTCAGAGTCTCTTGATTTCTAGCCTGGTGCTTAATCACTACACCAAACTGGCTTTCACTTTTGAATTACATATATTCAGATTAAAATTTAATTATTTCAATTGCACTTTTAAAAAAAGCATATTTCTTCAACTTGAACCGCATGGAGCTATTAGGATACTTACTTGTCTCCATTTTATGTTTTAAAAATTCTTGGTGGATTTTAGTTATTAAGATAATGTCATTCTATAATGAAATTGATATAACTGTGCTGTTTTATGATTGTCCATACATCTAATACTTGAACACATTGCAGTAATTAAGTTTTATTTAGAAGTCTCTTTTCTGATTTTACTTTGCAAGTTTCTAATTGCAAGGTTCTAATGAGATCTACAGTCAGATCATTATGTGGAAAGCAATAAAGATGTGCAAAAATACTGAATTTGAAAATGCCCCCCATTCAAGAATGAATTGCTGTTTTTAGCAAAATGCCGTTTTGGGCATTCTGAAGTGTTTTTGCGTTTCAAACAGCTGTGTTTCAAGCATGTCTCTTGTTTCACAAACAAAACATATCTAGAATGCTTGAGAATCCATTTCATACCATTCATTCAGCAGCCATTTGAAATGACAACCCGAATCCAAAGTTGCAATTGTTGCAACTCCTTCATAGTCAAGTGATCACAATTCAGGCCCTTATGACTGGCCTCAGGGACATTGTAACTGCCACACTTGCTTAATTTTTCCTCTTCATCCTGCCTGGGTAGGTTCCTTGGACCTATTTCCCACAGGCCTTGGGAGTGCTTCCCATCCCATTGGGTCCCACAACCTTGGGCCTCCTCCCTGCCCAGTCACACCTTACTCCACTTATCTCTTCCAAAGGTTGCCTTTCCAAAAGAGCATCCATACAATGTGATGCATGGCCTTCCACTCTGGAAATGGGCAGCTTTCTTGTGATCTCCCAGAATGATGAAAGGTGGCCTCTGGAGGAAGGCCATGCATTGAATCATCTGGGTGCTGTTTTGGAAAGATGATCTTTGGAAGAAATAAGTGGACAAACGGAGGGAGGAGGCCCAAGGCCCACTTCAAGGTCTCAGCAGGGTGGGAAGCTGTGCAAAGGGTGGGGATGTAAGAGGCCCAGTTCAGGCCATGTATGAGCTGGGATGGGGCTGCAGTGCAGACCTAGGCCTGCACCAGCCCTCCCAGGACCCCCCCCCCAGCCCCCCATGCTCCATTTAAAGGAGAGATGGCATTATTAAGTAAAGGGATCATGTGGGTGCCTTGCTTAACAGTAGCAACTTATAACAAATTCTGAGCTCAATTATGGTCATCGGTTGCAGACTACCTATAAAGCAAAATAATAGGGTATATTTAAACAATGACATTTTCTATAGGATTACCTCTAGATCCCAAAAAATGAGGTTTTGAATGTACACAAGGAACTTGTTCGCATTTTATGTGATAGAAAAGTAAGTGTTTAGAAGAGGGTGTTAGCAAGAAGACATCAACATTGATAACTTCCTTAAGGCATGTAAAATATGCCATGTTTTCCCATGTACTTCTTTTGTAGTTTTGTTAGATGGAAATAGCTGTTATTGAAAGTGAGTAGAACTATATTGGCTACAACTACAAGTAATTAAACCTTAGCATTTTTATGAAGATCTAAGTCTTTGGTTAGAACTAAATTAGTATTTGCCTTTGTTAGGTATAACTTAATATGGAGTACACAGTGCTCCCACTTCCTATTTTCCCTGCAACAATAACCCTGTGAGGGGTGTGGGTAGTAACGCAGTATACTATATATACTATTGTGGCAGCAGAATATAAAGATGCAGCTAGAATATTGCTGCTGTGTTTTTTTTTTATTGCAAACTCATGAAATGGTTGGAATGGACAGTTTATCTAGTCCAGTGATGGCGAAACTTTTAGAGACCAAGTGCCCAAACTGCAACCCAAAACCCACTTATGCATCATCGGGTGCCGGGTGGGTGTGGCCCATTGGCTGGGCATGGCCAATTGGGTGAGCGTGGTCAATTGGGTGAATGTGGCTGCAGTGGTAATGGCAGACTGGGTAGAACTAAAAAGTTCAATCAATCAATTCCAACTTTGCAAGATCTTTTTTTTCCCCCGTGAGAAGTTGAAATTGACTGATTGAAACTTTTTTTTTTTTTTTTGCACACGGCGGCGGAGGCCTAAAGCGAAAAGGTTTTATAAAACCCAGCTGAAGGCCTAGGATGGCGATGGTGTGCGTGCCCACAGAGAGGACTCTGAGTGCCACCTCTGGCACCCGTGCCATACGTTCGCCACCACTGATCTAGTCCTTCCATTCTACAGTTAGGATTATTCCTTTTATAAGTCACTTTTAACTGGTGGGATATTTTCTTTTTAAAGAGTAATTGATTTAAAAGAAAACTATAGGAAGGGAAAGATAAAAAAAAATGGGATAAAGTTTAATCTAAAACAAAGGTTCCAGGATGGCATACAAAATCCTAGATATATCAACCTCAAAATTAATTTTCTGAAATAATCCAATTTCACCATGTGATCTTGAGCTATTTTCAGTTAATTTTATTGTGCAAGGTCGCATATTGATACTCAAGAAAGTTGCTCCCTGGAGTAAAGGTCAAGAAAGAAATTCCAACTACAAGTCTAAATCTCAGTTTGATTGGCTGGTCAGAAGAACTCAAATGATACATGTAAATGGCTCTATTTTGGGTCTGAGTTATTTAGTCTGAATTTAGTTTTGAGTAACCTCCATTGATTATAGTGAGTTTGCTGCATAAATAGATGTTTGTGTTGTGTAGAGAATTGAAATGATTTAATACTTTTCTTTTCTAGAAATGACTACCATTAATACAGGAAATGTTAATTTCAAATGGGACCCAAAAAGCCTGGAAATAAGAACACTGGCAGTTGAAAGACTGCTTGAACCTCTTGTTACCCAGGTAATGAAAATTTTATATGGTTATCTTTTGATTTTTTGTTATTAATGTTGTGGTTCCACAAGTATTCTCCCCAAAATTTCACACATTACTGATTTATAGATATATGAAACTCACCAGGATGTATACATGTTTTGAATGTTTCCAGATTTTTCATCTGAGTTCCCAAAAAAACCCCTTCTAGCTGAAGCTTTGTTATTTAAATATGGAGTGTGTTACTTGAGTTATCTTGTTCAAGCAATCATATTATGCTGTTTTCAGGTTACAACATTGGTCAATACAAGCAACAAAGGTCCTTCCAACAAAAAAAGAGGCCGATCTAAAAAGGCACATGTTCTTGCTGCATCAGTTGAGCAAGCAACAGAGAACTTTTTGGAAAAGGGGGACAAAATTGCGAAGGAGAGCCAGTTTCTTAAAGAAGAACTGGTAGCAGCTGTGGAAGATGTTCGCAAACAAGGTATACCTTTGATGAAGTTGCAACTCTTACGATTGTCCACATTTGTAAATTAGTTCACAGGAATTACAAATTTAAAAAAAGAAATAGTTTGCTTGTCAGTATGTGCATACAGTATATTTAAACACCAGCTTGGGGATAAGCTCAGCTTTTGATATGCATCAGCATGTCTTATGTAATTTTACATTTTTTTATGTATGTACAGGGCCTCAAAGAAGTGTATATAGTTATTCCACTCTCAGCTTAATCTCACATTGTCCTGTGAGAAGGGCTGGACAGAAAAATATTGAATGACCTTGAGTCAGCCATTAAATTTGTGGAATGAAATTTTGTCTTTATTGGCTGATGTCTATTAAAGTATTTCCTAAACAACATTTTATTGTAAAATTGAAAATAGATCCATTATTACCCGCAGAGGATTTTGTTGTTTGTTACTTCCAAAAAGCTTGGTATAAAACGGGATGATCTTAAATTGCCTTTAACTTAGGTGATTGAATTGATATCTTCTACTACAAAAAAAATCCAAAACAATATTTTCTTCCCCTCGACCCCATTTTTAAAATGTTAATAGAGCGTATTATCAGCTGACAAAAAGCTATAATTTTAATGGGGCTATGAAAACCATTTAAAACAAGATGTTTGAGAACATAATGGCACATACAGAGTACCTTTTTTTTTGCATAATTAAAACAGGCACATCATTTTCTAGGCTTCAAAAATCTCCCAGGTGTCTTCACATTAATGTGCATGCAATTTTGCTTCATTTTTCCCAGCAAAGCAAAGTAGCTGTTTATCCACATGTATGTCAACAAAACCAGGAATAGTTTCCAACTACATTTCTAAAAATATAGTATGTTTTAATAGTTCAAAAAGCATCTTGTTCAAGATTTGTACAGGCCTAAATTTGACTATTATTTAGCAATAACAGTCGACATTTTACATTATTCCCATTTTGTATCTTGGCTAGATTTCAAAGTGTACAGTATTTGAACTTTAAAAGGTATTTGAAATCCAGCGTAGAGACCAAGATCAATGCTTCCATAATGAAGCCATGCCTTTTCCTGGGCTTGCATGGTATTGCTTAAGTACATCAGACAAAGATGTGTCTTCTTTAAAAAGCCAGTAACACAGTTTACTTCTCTTTCCAGCTTCAGGTTGAATATTTGGACATTCTGTTAAGGCCATTGAATCCTATATAAGCAGCAAATCCTTAATCTTGAAATACTTGCCTAAGTGCCAACATTAAATTGTTTTGGAAGAGAATGTGTTGAAAATTATAGTGATAGAGGTATTAATGACAAGTGTCCATGCCATTTTAGTTTTGGCTGAATTGGGTATACTTGCCTAATCATCCTAAAAGCTGAAGCCTTACAGCTACTTTCTGTATATATAGGAGACTTAATGAAGAGTGCCTCTGGAGAATTTGCTGATGACCCCTGTTCTTCTGTGAAACGAGGGAATATGGTGAGAGCAGCTCGGGCCCTCTTATCAGCAGTTACCCGGCTACTCATTTTGGCTGACATGGCTGATGTCTACAGACTACTTGTGCAACTTAAAGTTGTAAGTCTTGAATATATTGTTCACTATTTTAATGGCATCATAATAAAATGAATTCAGAATCATTGTTTCTAACTTGCAGGAAAAGGTGTTAATAGGGCGAGAGCATGTCTTTTATATCCTGCTTTGGAGTTTTTAAGAAATGTTGGGTTATTGTGGACACAAGATTCTGGTCTAAATGGAACATTTCTATAAAATAAAAGATCTATTCCTATATTGTTACATGTTGGTTGACAGATTTGCCATCAGTTGAACAAATTCTGTTTTACTTCTTTACCCCAGGCAGTTCTTTAATTTAATTTGGATCTGATGTGTTCATGGCCTTTTAACATAAATTGCTATTGCTAAATTCAATATAAAACATTAATAGCTTATTGAAATCTGATACTCACAGACGTAATGGTTTTCTCTTGTTTTGCTAGCGTGTCTGATTTTATTGATTTGCTTTGGGGTTGGGGTTAGACCATATTTCTCTTGCTTAAGTACAGTGATATTATAAATAACTGCTTTTGTAGAATTCATACTAAATTATAGATATTGTGAATAATTTAAAACTGATTTCAATCTCTAGGTGGAAGAAGGCATTCTAAAACTAAGAAATGCTGGAACTGAACAAGATTTAGGAATACAGTATAAAGCTCTTAAACCAGAAGTGGACAAGCTTAATATAATGGCAGGCAAGAGACAGCAGGTATAGTAATTTTAGGATTAATACTTTTACAAATTCTGACTGTTACAATACAGAAACAATTATAATAGAATGTCAAAATGATAACATGGACCATTGTGTGAAGAGGATGTATAAATTGTGATGTAATTGCAGGAGCTTTTGTTTTTAAAGAAAGCTAAAGCCGCCACATGGGTAGGGAAACACTGTAGCTACAAGGGAGACAATTGTAAGCAATGCGCCTTGGTGGAAATCAGCCATATTAAAGGGATAGAATCTAGGAGACAAAATATACTTTTGACAGTTTATAACAGTGGCGGCGAACCTATGGCACGCGTGCCAGAGGTGGCACTCGGAGCCCTCTCTGTGGGCACGCGCACCATGCTCCGGAGATGGCAACCGTCTTCTTCAACCAGCTGCCCGCTAACTTGCCAAGGTCCCATGTGGCCGGATGCATCCCAGCACCCATGCACTTGCTGGCCTTTGTGTGCGGGGGCCGATGGTGTCAGGCAGCAGCCGCCCTGGTCCCTGCCTCGCCTTGCCCTGCGACATGGCATCCCCGCCCTGCCTCGCCTCACCCCACAGAACCAGCCTCCTGTCCACCGCTCCACCCGCCAGAGACCCCTGGATCTCCCCCAACCCTGCCCGGCCCCCACAGGCATCCCTCCCCAGGAGCAACATGGAGCTGGCCATACCCACCTGTCTGCCATAACCATTGTAGCCACACCCACCTGGCAGGCCACGCCCCCCGGCACCCGGCAATACATAAGTGGGTTTTGGGTTGAGGTTTGGGCACTCGCTCTCTAAAAGGTTCGCCATCACTGGTTTATAAGTTGCTGAAAGAGTCATGCCATAATAAGCCTGGAAGAATTACACGAATCCACCCAATTTTGTGTGAGTAGCTACTCATGTGACCATTTTACTACCAAAGAGTTTGTTTGCAATAGAAATCTGCATTTTATTGGCTCCTGCCTGCAATACTGCTGCCTGGCTCTTTCCTTTCTACATTATGCTGCTCATGTAATCTAAGACATGTAAGGTGTCATTATCTTCAGTTTGATCCTTTTTCAGAAGGAAAGATTCAAAGTGGCCCCAATTTACTACAGGTCTCTCAGAAAATATTTAACTGCTTCTAACTTCTGTCCTAAGAGCTGGCTGAATGTGGGGAAGATCTTTAGTCAGCTGCTTCAGTTTTGCTAGTCTCTTGAATGAGATTGTTTGTTTATTTATATGTCAAACTTCTTAACTGCCTATCTCCCTCATAGAGATTAGCAAAATACAAAGAGTGTCATTACTTAATCTGCAATTCCTTCTCTATGGAACAAGTTAAAATCAAGCTACCCATTTTTCTCAAAAGCTACAGAACAAGAGTCATGTCTATGCAACTGTTCCTAATTACATAATTATTCAGTTGAATAGCTTGTTCCAATTTTTTTAACAAAAAATAAAACAGTGGGCAGGTATCTTAGAATGGGAGAGGCTGCTGAATAAACTGGTATAAGGAGATGAGAAGGATGTTTGTTGTGAGATACTGCTGCCTGTTTAATACACACTTACAGATTAAGCATTAAGGTTTGGCTTATACTTTTTTCTGCAATTCAGATGGAATTGTAACTTCAGTTACAAAATTGACATTTCAGGCTTCATTTGCAAACATTGTGTTCCAGAAATCATGTAATTTCCTGATGCATCCTGATATGGGCTACCCTATGTTTCTTAATTGAAATAGGTCAGATAAGGAATGGACAATATGTATCTCTCCTGGTGCTGTGGGACTTCATCAGCCCCTCTCCATTTGGCTTTTGGGATTTATACTTGGAAGTCTCACATCTTGTCACTGCTGATATAAAAACTAAATTCCCAAAAAATCTTTTATCTCTAAATAAAATGTAACTCTTTCTACAGGAACTGAAAGACATTGGCCATCGTGACCAGATGGCTGCAGCCAGAGGAATTCTTCAGAAAAACATTCCTATACTTTATACCGCTTCTCAAGCTTGCCTCCAACATCCAGATGTAGCTGCTTATAAAGCTAATAGGGACTTGATCTACAAGCAGTTGCAGCAGGCAGTCACAGGAATCTCTAATGCTGCCCAAGCAACAGCTTCCGAAGATTCTGCCCAGCATCAGAGTGGGGGTGGAGAGTTGGCTTATGCACTTAATAACTTTGATGTAAGTTTTAAATTTGTACCATAAATAAGTTTGGCACTGTATTTCTGGAGCAATATGATTTGACAGTTTCTGATTTGCAACCTTGACATAAGGGGGATCGTTATTCAATAATTGTAAAAACTGATAAAAGTATTATTTTTCAAAATATAGTAGGATCTAACTCAGTGTTTCTCAACCTTGACAATTTTAAGGCATGTGGACTTCAACTCCCAGAATTGAGAGTTGAGGTCCACATGCCTTAAAATTGTCAAGGTTGAGAAACACTGAAACTTATTTGTAGGAATGCAAATTGGGAATTATTAAATTATGTACAATGAACACCTAGTTTAATAATGCCCAGCTCAAACCAACTCTAGCAATTTAGAAATGCAAATTGCTTGTAACTTATTTTATAACAGCACTTAAAGTCTTCTCTTATTGGAAAATCAAGAGTTTTGTATCAATTTATTTTAAATTTCAATTTTTTAGTTTTTTGAGAGAAAGTGCAACGGGCTTCCAGTTTGGAGGCTAGGCTTCCAGATTTTCCAGAATTCAGACAGGCTGTCAGATAACCAGGAATGAGGCCCTTGCGCTTTCTCAGCACAGTTACAGTTTACTCTGTTCCACTTGAACTATTTTTGAGTGACACACCTGATATACATATCTCTGGTTGAGAACCACTTCTCCTAGTCAACCATACGCAGCTCTCCATAATCTGCAAGGTACTTTTCCCAGCCAAATTGATCTTCCGTTATCCAGCTTTCCCAGTTTCCACTCCACCCCTGAGCTCAGATTGGCCACTTGGAATGAGGTCAAGGCTACTATGTCTCTGATAGTTATGTAGAAGATAGAATCTGAGGAGATGCAGCTTGTACAACAAATTAATTTACCTTTCTTACACAACTACTTGTAGTGTTCTTGATATTTTTTCTTTTGACCTGATGATCTTAAATGAGTTACTAGATTCTGTGACCCTAAAATGCTGCTGCCTCATGTTTGAGCAATAGTTTTTTGTGAAAGTTCTTACTAGGGGGATATGCCAAATATTTGGTACCATTTTTTCCCCCTCTGGTTAGAGAATGTGTAAACTTCCTTCAAAAAAATTTAAGGAAAAAAATTGGCCTCAGACTTTCGTAGAACAACTATTAAACTTTTGTTTCAGGTGAAAGGGTTTCCTTCCTCAACACAGTCTCTTAATATTCCCTTTTAATATTTCAAATAGGTCACTTCTAGCTACATTGGCAAAGTGTGGAGAAAATAAATTCACTCTCAGATGTGTAAAATATTATAGAATATATAAACAATAGTGCTATATGAGAATTTACTGAGCAGTTTCATTCTTGCAGTAAAGTGGCATAATTGATGTCAATTAAAAAATCAGATAAAAGATAATGGCATAATTAGTGTAATTAAAATATTTGGGCCTGCTGATACTAAATCAAAGAAACCTTAGCAGCCAGGAGAATTTTTAAGAAAAACAAAAAGCTGCTGAGTTTTTTAAAATAATAAACCTGGTTAATGAATATTACTTTAACATTAAGGAATAACTGGAAGACTGACAAACCACAAAACCGGAGTCTACTCTCTGATAATATAAATGAAGTCACTAATGCAGCCTTAAGTTCAAATAAATGTTTTGATGTATACTTATTCTAAAAAGTAATACTTGAAGCTAAGAAAATGACTAAAATCCGACTGTCAACATAGATCTCTGTAGACTGAATTCTAGTTTTAGCCAGTGTTACACTGGGTTAATTCTGGGTAGTATATTGATCTAAATGTTTTAAGATTACACTTGTTAAACAGAGACTATTTTGTAGTAATTTTAAGAGGTCTTCATCAAACTAATCCAGAATAACATGTCACTTTATTAAAACTTATAAACCATTTCTTTTTTTAACAGAAACAAATTATTGTAGATCCATTGAACTTCAGCGAAGAGCGTTTTAGGCCATCCTTAGAAGAGCGCCTGGAGAGCATCATTAGTGGTGCAGCCCTAATGGCTGACTCATCCTGCACACGTGATGACCGACGGGAACGCATAGTGGCAGAGTGTAATGCAGTGCGACAAGCCTTGCAAGATCTGCTTTCGGAATACATGGGAAATGTAAGTAAACACGTACACTTGCAAAGATTTCATTTGAACTTTGGAGAACAATAATATAATGTGATTTGAATTAGAAAATGTGTACAGGTTCTCTTGAAAGTAAAATTAGGTCATTAAAATTGTAATTGCCCTGTGATGGTCTTCTGCCGTGTTGCATAATTTTATGCAAAGGTGTTTTTTTTTAAAAAAAAAAATGAAGTTAAAAACTAATACAAAGTAAGGGAAGAAAAGAAAAAAGAAATCAAAGAGAACTGTTATAACTGATGAAACTTCTTGGATGAGAAGCAAAATGTTTTCATCTTTTTCCTCAAATTAAAAAAAAAGTCCAGTTGTCTTTTGAAAGAAAGAAAAAGCATCTTTGAGTCAACTATGACCTGGATTACTGAGAATCTCCTTAGATGTTTAAATCAAAAATAAAGCTAAAAGTACAAAAAGAAAAAAAAATACAAGGAAGTAACTTCCAATCTTCTTTATAGCAGTTATAAATACAACTATAGAGTTTCCTTTTACTTTATAGTTACAACATAACTCTCTTCTTTCAATAATCTGTCTAATCATCAGACCCATAAATCATAAATTATTTTTTTCTGTTTCGGGCAAAAAATCTATAAGGAGTTTCCAGGTCAACTATAAACATAGATAATTGTCTTTTTCTCTGATCAAGGAAGTCAGTTTGGCCATCTCAGCACGTTCTATCATCTTTACCAGCCATTCCTCATTGTGGATAGTGCCAGTTTTTTCCTTTGTGCATGTAATAATCTCACTGCAGTTATTGTGTACAAAAACAAAGTTCCACAACTTTTTTCCAAACTGTTCATCTATCAATCCCCCCAAAGAAAAACCTCTGCTCTCAATTGTATATTAATCTTCAAAATCCTCTGAATCAGTGCATTATTTTTTTTATTAATTTTTGAAATTGACTTGAGGATAAATTAGAATAGTAGAGAGTTTCAAGGGCTTGGATTTTTCCTCATTTAGAATTGATTCTGTATTAAAAGAGTTCCTTAATCTGGCAGGATTCTGGCAGAGGAATGTTAAAAATACATAATATGTATAAAATGAAATAATATCTTACATATAAAAACCATGTTACATTTAGTTAAAACAATACACCTGTGTGTCTATAACTCATAACTGCCAGTAATATTAATGTTTAACAGGATATATTTTTGTGCTTGAGTAGAAAATGTAAAGATAAAGGTTTCCCCTGTCCAGTTGTGTCCGACTTGGGGCGTTGCTCATCTCCATTTCTTAGCCCAGTTACAAGTATACAACTGTATTGAATAGAGCAGGGTAGACAATCTATGGAGGGATGTAGCCTCCAAAGCCCCTTTTTGGGAACTCTGAAAGATTATGCCATCACATTTTAGCATTAGATTGCTGAAGAATAATGTTATTATTTCCTGCTGATTTGGGGCAAACAATGAAAACATAGATATATCAAACTTCAAGTACTCTTAGCGTTGCTATCAAATTTTAAAATAACCCAGAAAATGGCTTGATGGATAACAATGTTAAATCTACCCCTTTGTAGATTGCCCAGCCTCCTTCATCCAATAATAGCTGAAATGCAATTAAATTAACGATTTAACTGTTTAAATGTTTCACTTATGTAAAAATGTCTGAGCAAAACATCTACACTCTGTGGATTAGAGCAGAGGTCCCCAACCTTTTGGACACCAGGGGCCGGTTATGTGGAGAGTGGTTTTTCCACGAACCGGAGGGGGCGTGGTTTTATGTATTGTTTGCATCCTGTGGATGGGGCTTTCCTTGTTTGTGCAGACCAGTTGCTGGCATGCCACGGCTCGGTACTGGTCCACGGACCAGGGCCTGAGGACCTCTGGATTAGAGAATACGAAGTGAAGTCCTGGATTACATCCAGCCTCCAGAGCTCTTGGGAGAAGCCCTCAGGGACTTTCTTTGCAGCCAGATTGTTCAAAATAATTTGTCTAATTGAATTATCAAATTCTCTAATTGAATTATATTTGGGAATACATTTGGAATATTATCAGAATTCTAATATCTATTGGCAAATACTGGGTTAAAAAATCTTTTTTCAGGTAGACGGAACAACACCTGCTCTAGCTCACATAGCATGGCTGTGTTTGTAAAATAAAGGACAAGATTGATGTGTTATAATCAACTATAATGTGATACAATCAATTAATTTCCAATCTGTTTTTATGAAGGAACTCTTTCTATTTGAATGGAAGGTAGAAAAGGGAGACAAGTTTTGGAAAAGTAGGAGATACCAGACAGCAAGTCTATACTACTTGCAAAGAAAGAATTTACGCTTTTTTAAATTGAGGAAATGTGAAGAGTTTGGTAAAGGGGAAAAAACCCAAGAGAAGATTGGGTCGCAAGTATTATAACATATTCCTTTGGTTCTTTTGTTACAAAAACATCTAAATTTACTCAATCACTAAACTAGTTTATTCTTTTACAATTCCCTTTTTTTTCTTTTCCATTATTTTTCCTCCTCAGATAAAATAGTGAGCTTTTAGAACAAATCATTGAATAAAATCATGGCTTGTTCTTGGCTTCTTTCCTTGTCACATTTAGACAGCAATAAGACAAAGCCCCTGGTTTGGACAACAGACTTGAAACTACAGATGGAGAGTCATATTGTTTGGTTAATTGCACCTGTTTGCTGGGGACACCAGAATGCATATACCGTACTTTCCGGCGTATAAGACGACTTTTGCAAGCGTTAAACTGACTTTTGCATTCGTTAAACTCGGTGCCGAAGTCGGGGGTCGTCTTATACGCCGGAAATTATGGTAGCTTCCGGCATATAAGACGACTTTCTAGACATGCGACTCGACGCCGAAGACGGGAGTCGTCTTAGACGCCGGGTCGCCTTATATGCTGGAATATACAGTATTAGAACAGCTGACATCATCAGATGCTTTATCGCAGGCATGTTAAACTGCTGGCCCATGGGCCGGACGCACCATGACGAAACCGCGCCCACCCCATTGCCGGCAATGGGGAAAAAGTTGCAATACGTCGCGCAACGTCATGTGACATCACGAGTTTGACATGCCTGATCTATTCAGAGAGAAAAAAATTCATGGCATTTTGTCTTTTAAAAAAACTCTGAATTGTTTGTTTATAATTGACAAAATAGATTTTAATTATTAGAATCCATGTTTCCCTCTATAAAAATAAATATACATTTGAAAAGCTGGCATCTAAAACTTTACCTATGGCTGTTGGATATGTTTATATACCTCTTGATATTCAAGATGCCTCCTGAAAATACTCCTATACTTGAGATATCTTCAAAGAGCATTCCTGGAGTGTCTTCCAGTAGAATATGAAAATTATCACCACGTTTACAACAGATACTTCAGCTTTGTCAGCTTAGATTTTGTGAAATACTTAAGGAGAATGAAGCCAGTAATGGTGGGAAATTGAGTGCAGTTTTCTTGATTTCCTTTGCTAATATCTGCTCTAAATATTGTAAAAACATCCTAAGGGATAGCCAGGTATTCAATATATACTGCTCAAAAAAATAAAGGGAACACAATGTGTTCCCTTTATTTTTTTGAGCAGTATATCTTTCTTCATTTTACATTTTAAATATAAACCATTGTATAAACATTCTTTTGGAAATCTACAGTCAACACATTTTTTATAGTAGCTAGGAATCTGAAGAACTCTTACAAGTGTTCTTCAAGTTGTAGGAGTCCAATTTTGACTTCTTTTCATTTCAACCATATTTTCTCGTATTTTGGTGAAACTATCTTGTGTACTTACTTTCAAAACTGGATTACAAAAGGATAGTAAGGAGAGGATGATTGAAAAGACCCATTTAGATCTTGAACAATGAGTCTAGAGTAATTTATAAAGCCATTTGTTTTGTTGTCAGTTGTGCAATTGTAGTACTTAAAGTGCTTAGAAAAAATAGTTACTTTAATTAAATAGCACTCAAGCATAGTTTGGAACATTTGGAAATCAAATAGCAATTTTATATGATAAAATTAATTGGATTGAGCAGTCACAAACACTACATATGATTCAAACCAACACTATCCTAAAGAAAAAATAGCCCTTTAATGCATATGTACCCAACTTTAAGAGGTATATTTGAGTTTTAAGTAGCTTTGCACAATTTTCAAAACTGCATCCTTCTGCAAATTAAAGCCCCAGTCACCCTTGTTGCCCAGAAGATGGGGAAAGGGAAGGACTTCACTGTCAATATACTGGTCTATATATTGACAAGTAAGGCAAGACATAATTTTGGAAACAAAATCTGCCCTATTCAGAAATCGGTGTCTTCAGTTAATCAGTCTCAATACTGTCATACTATGCACGGAAAATAGAAAACATGTACAGACACAAAATTTAAATAAAAACAGTGTTGAATAGGACTTGATGTATAATGTATGTGAGAAAGATCTTGGGAGACAGGATGAAGAGATGGTGCCTAAGGAATAGTCAGATAAGAGACAGCATAACCTGTAGCTGGATAGTGGCAGGGCAAGAGGTTCAGGAGGGATCCTCTTTAGTTTCTTGGGTTATAAAGGAGATGGCAGGAGATTGGTCCTTTCAGAAGGCACTGGTAAGGTAGCTTTACAATAAAGTAGAACTAGCTTCTGGTCATGTTTCCTGTCTGGCCTAATTGGTAAAGCTGACATCATGAAAGCTTGTACTTGAGTAGTGCTGGATGATCTATGAGTGCTAAAAAAAATTGTTCATTTAGTGATTACTGGTATATAATAAATTTAATTCAGTCCTCTTAAAAATGGAAGCCATGTAACCAGCCTCACAAATTATGACTATTTTTTTTAAATATTTGACCTTTGTTAATTACAGCATTTTGTGAATTTCTTTTCTGCATTATTGGGAAAATTAAATTCAGAAATAGTTGTGAAATGCTATGATTATGCAGAAAAGAAAATTGACTGTATCAGCAAATCTGCATTTTCCAAATCCTATTTTCAGATATTTGGTCCATTTAAGCAATGAAATTGTTATATGGATATCAATTCAATTATCCATCACTGGAGGTTTTCAAGAAAAGATTGGACAACCATTTGTCCGGGATGGTATGAGGACTCTTGCCTTGGGCAGGGGGTTGGGCTAGATGTCCAAGGTCCCTCCAGCTCTATGATTCTATGATTATAGCTTATATAAAGTATATAAATCTAATACATATTTGATAGGTTACTCTTAGTTATAAGATATAGGATTATGTGGCAAGATCCCAGTATATGGAACACCGATTACAGCAGTGATGGTGAACCTTTTAGAGACTGAGAGCCCAAACTGCAACCCAAAACCCATTTATGCATTGTCGAGTGCCGGGTGGGTGTGGCCCATTGGCTGGGCGTAGCTGCGGTGGTAATGGCAGACTGGCTGGGACTAAAAAGTTCAATCAATTCCATCTTTGCAAGACCTTTTTTTTCCCCGCGAGAAGTTGAAATTGACTGATTGAACCTTTTATTTTTTCTTTGCAAAGGGTGGCGGAGGCCTAAAGCGAAAACGTTTTATAAAACCCAGCTGAAGGCCTAGGACTGGGGTGACGGTGCACGTGCCCACAGAGAGGGCTCTGAGTGCCACCTCTGGCACCTGTGCCATAGGTTCGCCACCACTGGATTACAGTATTGAAACTTGTAACAGGAGTGTAGCTCAATCAAATACTTATTGTTTAGCACCATAGCCATTTTTGTGCTTGCTGTCTGGCAGAATTGTGAGAAGATGTAAAACCACTTTTGGTTTTGGTTTTCATTTAAGTTTAATTAAAAGCTTATCTTTATTTAAGATAATTAACCAATAGATTATTTTAACCTAGCTTATTTAATAACATATCATTAAGATTACCCATGTTAAAAAAAAGAAGCAAACATTTCTAGTGTGTGCAGGCTATAGGGGAGTAGGAAATTTTTAATAGTGGAAAACAATGTTTCCAAACTGGACTACTGTGATGAATCTTTCTGCCACTGCATTAAATTTGCACTGGAGACCCCAGGGTTCTTCTCTTCACCATAGAGCTTGTGTCATTAACTGGACCAATCTTTTTTTTCCCCTCAGGCTCTTAAAGCTATTATGGGATACAAGTTGATGGGGAAGGATTTATATACCACTTTGAGCTTCCAGAAAAAGTGAAAGATGAATATGTAAAATAAAAAATATTCACATATGCCAGGAACCATTTCTGATTAACAAGGCATCTCTGTCTCTTCTGCTTTTCTTTCCCTGTTAGAAGAATCAAAATTATGCAGTGGCTGCTAAACCAAGAAATGGTTTCCAGCACTAATAAGAGTTAAAGCATTGAGAAGGCAATGAAAGGTCAAAGGCATTTTTAAGCTTCAATTGATAATGGGCTTGTCTACCAGGAAATGAGGCCATTTGGACATTCAAATATCATTATATTTCAAAGTGTATTTAAAAAGCAAATTATTGTCCTCATTTTATGAAAAGAAAATGACATGCATTTTACCTAATTCCTCTTGGCCTATTTCCAGAGCATATAACCAAAATAATTGAAGGATATTTCAGAATAAAAGTTAATATTACTGAAAGAAGAAATTGTTATTTTTCAACCTCTAAGCAAAAAAAAAAAAAGCTAAGACAGCACCTAGAAAATTGGAGCTCTGCCTCTTGTAATCGGACAAGGCTGTCTAGTTATAGAGGGGAAGAGGAATTGCTTCATCCAAATAATATGGAATAATTCATGTTTACTTTCTGCTGATAGAATGGCATCTACTCCTGCAACATCCTGATCTTATTTAATGTGACATATAATAGCACTACTACTACTATAATGAGTATTAATAATAGCCAAGTATTCAAATGTGTCTTTAATCTGGAGGTGTTTTTCTGCCTTGAAAAGAATGAAAAACTGCTCCTCTGAAATATACTGCAAATTTTAGGCATTTGAAAAGCGAAGAGCAGTACAAGGAAAAGGGAGAACTAAACCTTGTCTTTTAAACAAGTAGCTATGTTTATTAGAAAACACTGGATAATTTTTGTGGCAAGATTAATGACTTTTACAAAAGCATCTAAGCCAGGTGAGGTTGTCTGAATTTCAGCAATTATGATAATTGAAAGCCACTTATGCAGTGAGATGAATAAATATTAGAATATATGTCTGTCCCAGAAATTATTCTCAATTTTAGATTGAAAACCCTAGATAAGCATCTCTAACGTACATTAGGCTCACCATATATTAATAAAAATGATTTCCTTCTTAATTCAAATGCAGTAATTGTTTCTTATTACTTATTGTGATCTTCTGTTAAACTGCACATTTATCTTAGGGATATAGACCCTTGAGTAGAAATGGGCTTAAGAACTACATATGTTGAATGTTTTAATATCTTTGAAGTCTACTTAAATGAATAAAATAATTTAAAATACAAAAACCAGTTCTTACAAGCCCTGAGACTTCATAATCTGTTCACCATTCTGATCCTTTTACAAAATATTTTTTCTTGAATTTTTTTATCAATGCTTTCTGTAAGTCTTTGAATGGCCTCAGAGCAATTTGAGGCTGATTTTCCATTCATGGACTGCTAAGTCTCATACTTAGAAACTTAAATAAACATGGAACAGTTTATATTATATCTCCTTATTTAAGGACTAGAAATTAAATTTTCTATGAGCCTTACCTTGCTGACTGCACATAAACTGGCAGAGGAACTAGAAATTATTTTTGTTGTACAAGTTATCAGTTTGATAGTTTGACTATGTTGGAAAATCTGGTCTTTGATATAGAAAAGATTTTTCACATGTATTCCGGAAGGTTCTACTCTATGTAGTGATTTCAGTAAAATCAAGTTGAGCAACCAACAAGAGATTAATTAATATAAGAAAATTCATAAAATGGGAGTATCAAAGGAATCTCTTTACATTCTGTCTATTGGCAGAGCCCAGTTCAGAGGTTCCAAAAAGAAAAAAAGATTTGGTAGAATATGTTGAAATTTTTTTCTTCGATTTATGAAACAGTCTCTGAAACCACAGTAATAATCTTAACACATAAAACTGGAAGTTATGCACAACATAGGTTCCTGATAAATAATTTGCAAATGAGAACATGAAGAATATGAAAATTTGTGAAAATATTTCAGTTAATGATACTGTGCTCCTTCACATTCAAATTCAATATTGTGTTCTTGGAATTTATAAAAGGCAACCCTCTACAATTTGTCATCCTTAAGAAAAATCCAGAAATTTTCTGTTTACCTGATATAAGTAACAAAATAATGTCTATTTGATCTTGATATCATGATGCCATGACATAGATAATATCCAAAACAAGAGGGCATCATATTTGTATCTTAGAAGCAAAACAATATGCTCATTCAAAAAATTTTTTCCCCCACAACCTGTATTATAAGGAAAGCAAACTTATAACCAAAAAAGAAAATCAAATTAACAGTTTCTTATTTTGAAAGGGCACCAAGAAAGAGTCAGCTTCTAGTTTTATAATATATAGATTTTTTTAATGTTTTTGTACACTGCACTTACTGCATTATGAACTTCCCACCACCACCATTGAAAATGCATTTGGAATATTGCTGGTAGAAATCATTTGAATTTTCTATTAATATTTTGAACATTTAAAAATTTGAGGGAGAAGATAGAATGATAACTGAAAAAGAAGTATAGCATATATCTTTGAAATTGATGATGCAGATATGGCCATTATTTGATTTTCATTTAGATGACATGATTTGTATTATATTATATGATGTCTCAATACGTTTTGTACTCTTGTAGAATTATTTCTCCACTAAATAGATCCTGTAATATTGAATTAATATGAATTTATAGTACAATACTATGCCAGCTAAATTATAAAGTTCAGTGTTTGTATTGGATCTTGGACTGGAAGTGATATTGAATATAATTAACCATCATAGCTTTTTCTTCCTATAGGTAGCAAAGAACATTTCATTCAGGAACTTTGCTTTCTGAAATAATGGAAATAATTTATATGTTCAAAGATTGAACAGTGCTAAAATAAGTGATGGTCCAATATTATTTTCCTTCTGGGCTTGGTGTAATTGTCACTTGAAATATCAACTATAGAAGATGAAGCATTCTGTTAAGAACTACTAAATAAAAATGGCAAAATCTGTATTTCAGCTTTGATTGGAGCATTTGAGAGAGATATGATGCTTTGGGCTGGGTGTGATCAATAGGCTCGTAATTTAACACAGTTTAGAATTAATTCGTACAGGTTAGCATATCACCTAAAATTATATTTAATGATTCAGCATTTGGATCTTTGCCAAAGATATATCATACCCATCTTCCTATGACTAAGTAATAATCAGGGGGGGCACTGAAAATTGTGTTTAAATTGCTATCAGGTGATGTTAATATTTTGCCTATGGCTTTTTCACCTCTTCAAACTCTTATTTAATGACCCTGTCAGTGTGAAAATACATATTGGGACTGGTCACAGTCTTAAAATAATACTTGCTGCATTACTGAATGTGATACCAGTAGCTATTTTGTCACTTTAAAAAATGCCCTCCTTTTAGACTCATAAAGAAAAGTAAAGTAGAGAAATCCAACTAACATAACTAGAACCAAACTGGTCTACATCTGATATATTTTGGTAATTATATAATTGTACCATGCAGCCCATATGACTGAGGTTATAGGATTAATGCATAATATTGTCCTGCACTTTCTCCTTAGATTAAAGCAATCAAATATGTAGGCATGATAATATGAGATACTAGCTAAGGAGCTAAAATTCGTATTCTCAAATCTTGTATGTCTATGAAAATTATATTAGACTGTCTAGGTATTTTCAGGTAATTTAGAAGGAAAAGAGAACAGATTGACATAGGAGAAAATAACATCTCTTAGCTACTGGTACTTCCTGCAGCATCTCCTGACTTAGTGAACTGCCCTGAAGAAAAGGGTTAGTAATAACAAAGGGTTTTAACCAATTAGTAAGCCAGTTGTTGCAACTCTATATAGTAGTTAAGTAATGCTGATGAAATAATGCTAGTCTGTATTCTGATGGAGTATCTTATGAGATACAAATGTCATTAAGATGCTGAGAAAAATGTTCTTTTAGAATGTGACTGTTAACATAATTGTAACTCAGTTGCCTTCCAAATCTTTGCAGTTTATACCTCTCTTTTCACCTTCAAACCAATTTGCTTACACACAGTTGGTTCTTGTTAAATTAGTAGATGGAAATAAAGACCAAAACATAGGCAATTCTCAGTTTGATAAGTGGAACATAGATTCTTAATAGATATGTTTCAATCCAGAGAAAATCTAGTTACCAGATGCATAGAACATGCTGTATATGGCTGAAAGATAATGGCTTATCATGTAGAGGATTTGTAGATTTTATCTACTTTTCACTAATAGTTTGGTTTAATAGAGCTTTAAGTAATACAATCCAATATATTAAGCTAAAGTAATGCCAATTATAAAACGTGCAAGTACTGGGATTTGATGCACTGGCTTTTTAAAGTCTGAAATTTCCATCCTTTTCACCCTGTTCAGACCTTTGCAATATTTATTCAAGGATGTTTATATAGCATATGCATCAGAAAAAGGATGATTTGCTTGAAAACCTTATAGCATAGTACAATATACAATGTTATATACTGATTTAAAGAATCCAAGCATCAATATTTCTTTTCCCCACAAACAAATGTCATTGTTGAACTTGGCATGATGGTTAGAACTACATATATACATTTTCTTCAAAATATTATACCTTTGATTATGTGTTCATGATTTTTGAGAGTTGTGCTAAATAATTTCTTAATTGTATTACATTTAAACTACACAAATGTGTAGTAAAGAAAGTTTCATAAACACCAAATTTTGAATTTGTAAGATCTAAGAACTGATTATTAGCTTTTGAGAGAAATTTTGTCCTACTTTAAATGACATTATAATTTTTCTCCACACACACACACACACAAAAAAAATACCAATCTGAATTTTAAAAGTTCTTACTCTTCCCATAAGTGTAATTTAATTAATTAATTAATTATATTGCAATCAGTAGAGCCCTCTCCTTGAATATTGGGTTTGTGTTTAAATTATCCAGGCTTGGAATTTACAGTGGTAATTGAGAATTCATTCTGAGAATAATTTGGTGCCGGAGGAATAGTAATGAATATAGAAAATAGTTTTCTGATATTAAGTAGACAGTTGGGCTTATTGAAAAGAAAGAGGGCTTTTTGCTTTAACAAATCCTTAGTGTTCATTTGTTTATATGTTGCTCCTTGGTATGAAATGTATCCCATTAAAGTCAGGACAGATTTAACAAAAGTTGAAGCTCATGTAATATTTGGAGACCACACTAAATGCTACTGAATAGTTGTAGCAGGTTAATATTTTGAAGTAATGAATGTGATCTTTATTTAGAAGTGGCAGTAGCTATATTCTGAATTTGCAACACATTTAGAATTCTGAAATCTTACTACAGAGTTAAAATTGTACTAAAATTTCATGCTGTAGTCTGGAAAAATCCCTTTTCTGCCCCTTTCTACTGTAGATCACAAGACAAGAGAACAATCTTTTAAGGAAATACCTTTTGGGTTTTTTTTTTTTTAGTTAGTATGTATTTCATGAAACGCTGAACTGGCTGAAATGTTGGTAAAATTTAGTAATTACAATGCATCATTTGGTAAAATATTTCCCCTTAAGTCCATTAAATATATCCCCAACAATATTTTCATCCAAATTATTTTTCTAAATTATATCTGGAGGCTTGGGAGTAAAAAAATAAAAAAATTACACATATAATTACATAACATGAAACAATATACATATTTTGGGCTGAGCATATTTAGATTCCAAACATCAGGAATGCAAATGTAATGCCAACACTGTTATTTAAACACTGAAAATATTGTGGGTTTATTTTTTTTAAAAAAAAAAAAACACCCTGAAATACTACTGCATCACTCAAAACAAGTTGCTTAGAAAAAAAATCTAGGCTTCCTCAGTTTTTGAGTTTTTTTAAAAATGTATCACATCCCTGCAATTTAAAATAAGTTTATCTCCTTTGTGTTCTTTGATTACCTGTAGATATTACACTTCACATTCTTTATAGGGTAACTGCTGACATTTGCATTGTCCATAGCCATTGATGATGATGAAGGGTCCTTCATGGGCAGGTTCATATTCATTATATGGTCCTTGGTCTGACATATTTGACATATGTAGCCGTGTTTGAGATCGTAGTTGCCTGTGGCTTTGAATAATTGAACACTGCCTAATTTTTCTTAATGTGGGAGGACAGCACTTCCTGGAGATGAACACTACAAAAATGATAAAAAAGAAAGAAAATAATAAAGCCATTGTTCCTGTAATTACCTGCTGGGTGAAAATGACATTGTTTGGTTCAGGCATCTGCTCTTCGGTGGTAAAGGGTACGCCTGTGGTGGTTGAAATTTCTTTATCTCCCACATGGAAATTTGAGGAGCTTATTCGTTTTGTATATTCAGTCGTTGGAGCTCTGTGAGTTGTAGCAATGGGTGTAACAACAGTTGATACATTCCAGCAAAGCTGAAAACCATAAACTGCATCTAGAATATCCTCTCCCTGGGTATGGTTTGGGGTATGACAAAGGATAGAGTATTCCCACCGGCCTTGGAAGCCACTGAGCCATGTGGCTAGTGCGCATATTTTGGGGCTGCATTCCCAGGGGTTGCTGGAGAGACCCACAGCAGTTAGGGTTTTAAGTGAATATAAAGCCTTGGACTCCAGAGTGGTTAGCTTGTTATGATCCATTAGGAGAATTTTAAGATTAGGCATTATTTCAAAAACTGTCATATCAATGGCTTTGATCTCATTTCCAGACAAATCTAGCTTTTCTAAAGTGCTCCAGGTCCATTCCATCCCACAGGTCAGGTTGCTAATTTTATTCCCCTGTAAGAAGAGCATGTGCAGGTTGCTTAGCCGAAGGAAGTGAGCAAAGTTAATCTTTGTCAGCTGGTTGTGCTCTAGGTGAAGCTCCCTTAGTTTGGTTAATCCTGCAAATCCATTGCGTGCCAAACTTCGCAAGCGATTTGTGCTCAAATCCAAAAAATCCAAACTACGACAGTCTGAAAACAGGCGGACTGGAATAGTCCTCAGAAAATTGGAACGTAAACTTAGGGTTTGCAGTTTACGAAGGCCATAGAACAATTCAGGATTCAAAGCAGATAATTGATTGAAAGACAGATCCAAATGTTGCAGGTTAAGCAGCTGGCTAAAAGTTGTGTTTGATAAATAAGATATTTTGTTTGAACTTAAAATTAATTCCTTGAGTTTATACAGTCCTTGAAAAGCATCTTCTCTTACTGTACCAATTTGATTATGGTCTAAATGAAGCCAGGTAAGTTGACTGAAGCTTGCAAACTGATCCCCTTCAAGTTCCATAATAAAATTGTGCCTCAATGACAAACCTAGACAGCCCTTGTCAGTGGTGTTTGGCACCGAGTGAAACCCCTGAGAGTCACAGTAAAAGAGCAGCTTCTCACAACGGCATTTTGGTGGACAAGCCGTGCCCAAGGCAGGCAGCATTTTAAAAACAATACTCATTGCATATACTGCTGCCAGCATAGGAGCCCCTAATGGCCACTTGAAATGTAAGCCTGCAGAATATAATTTAGGGAAACAACAAAATAGGATATTCTTATCAGAGGTATGTTTAGAACAAGAGGAGAAAGATTGCTGCAAATAATGACATGCATTAAATTGTTTTGGAGCTTTAATTTTTATTTAAAAAATATTCTTGGTAGAGATATCTTAAATTACTGGAATTACTGATAAGCAATTTCCCGGTCTTAAAAAAGTATTGCTCCCTAAACGTGCATTTCAAAAGCTGGATTAACTGCACATTATAAAACAAGTCAAATCAAACTTACCCATTCTTTTGAGTACGTTGGAGGTTGCATTCAGTCGTAGTTTTAGACTCAACACAGTGAGTCTGTAAAAAGCTTTAATGTTGTCAGCTTTTAAATCATTTACTCTCTTTACTGTTCTTTGATACTGAAGTTTTTAGAAAAGGCTTCACATTCCATTTCTGATATATTCCTTTGAATTCATGACCTTGATTTCCAGTGACAGATCTGTTAATTCCTGAATCGGTGCTGAATTGATTGGCAGGTTTTCTTATACTGTACAGCTGCTTAATTGCAAACGCTTTCCACAGCTATGGCTTTTTTACTCTTAACTTGTTGATGGCAGATGGGTAGCTTATCACTGAGAGAAGCTTCTGTAGTCGCTTGAATGCATTTGCTGAAAAGCTTTCAGGGCTAAGGTACAGAACGCATTTGCTTATGTGCTGCTACCACACAACTGTATATAGGCTGACGTCATCCTGTGACGTTCCTTTTTGTTTGGGTTTTCCAGAAGCTTTTGCAGTTTAAGGCACTATAGTGCAAACTCTTGAATTGTGAGATTAGACTACCACTAAGAGGAAAAAAAGTAAGAATTCTTCAGCCGATATCCAAGAGATGGGAATGATTTTTCAAGAGTGTCTCTTGCAGATTACAGGCTTATTACTACAATTTTAAGCTGTACAGATTTTTTTTTTTTTTTTGTGATTTAGTATTTGTGTTGGTATTCTGTATGAAAACTGTAGGGGTAGTACATAAGAGCATTACACCTCACACACACTTTTTGTCCCCCCAAAAAACTTAACAGGAAAAACTTGCATACGATATAGCACTTTAGAAATTAGTACCGTTCACTTATAAAGTTTTTTTTTAAGGGAAGATATTTATAAATGCATAGCTTATATTAAAAAGGCAAGATTTAAAAAACTGTAAAGTAGTGTGTGAAAATCAGTTGCACTGGGCTTTGATGATTCTTCATCTGGAGAGTTTAAACAGAATTTAGAAACATGTATACATACTTAAATACATACATGGATTCCATTCCAAACGATTGAATCCCTGCCTGGAAATTTGCAGGATAGTAACATGAGCCAGAGACGGTAGTATTTAACTGAATGCTCAGCTTTGTAGTTATCAGTTCAAATAATGTGAGTAACCTGGTAAATATTTGATTTGGAAATGGTAATATAGTAGTTTTATTCTAATTTGGCAGCATTGAAACATAATTCTCAGTTAATAAGAATTAATGCTAACAGAACCTAACTCTCACTTTATATTTTGAGTATTATTCTGTCACTGCAGTATTTTTTTAACTCCTAAAGTAGCCTGTAATTTTTTTATAGTGTGTTTGTGTGTGTGTGTGTGTGTGTGTACACGTATACATGTGCATGCACACATGATGGTAAAACTATATGATTTAGCAGTGTAAATAACTATCCCACTTTTTTCTATGCCTGTTTTTCTCAGGGAAATTACTTCCTTTTCATCTGACACTTGTAGAATTCTTGATCAAGTACTTATGGAAGATAATATATCAGGAATGTTTAGTTACTGTTCTTAGAATTTTGTATATGCAGTACTTTTCAGAAAATTACTGTTAAATTTGATCTTTAGATTTGGCTGGTGAGGTGGGAGAGGTTATCTACAAATTTTACCAGATCTCATTAGCTAAGCCAAAAACTGTGGTTGTCCATCCACAGTTAGAATGATGGAAGCTGTTCATCAGCAATCAAGGAAGCACGCAAAGTCCAAAGGGGCTCTGAGTTGAAATAGTGATTAGTAGTTAACAGACTTGACAAAACAGGAAAAAGTACCTCTTCTCCAGCACTGGAGATGGAGAATCCATCAATGGGTTTAGACTGTATTCCTGCCCAATCAGATCAAGTCAGCCAAAGTTGCCACGCCCGTCCTGGACCATAGAGATACCAGTCTTGACTTGATCTCGCCCAGGACAGATGTGCAAGGTTGGCTCTTAGGCAGGTACAGTCTCCATTGGTGGATTTTCCATTTTCCTAGTTTGCTGAGATGTACTGTTTTCAGCACAGAATTTGGCTTTCTATTAGCAATTAGTCTCCATTCAGGAACATCCTAAATTCCCTAATTCAATTCCTGACTGGGGAGGGGGGACAGAAACTGAGTTTTCCAAGGAAGGAGATCCTTCCTTTCCCCTCCTCTCCCCACTCTGACAAGTTGATCTCTCTCAGTCCTTAATTTTTGCTTTTTTCACCTGTGGACTAATGGCTGTTAGTCCCTAGCTGGTTCTGGCTCAGCCTCATTTCTACCGCAGTTTGTGGCTGCAGCTCCGGTAACAGGAGATGAGCATCGGTGGGGGAGATGTTGTTGCGATGCACCCAGGATCTTCCTAGAGAATCCCACGCGGCTAGCTTTTTTTGGGAGCTGCGGCTGCAGCTCCAGTATTCGTTCAAGCTCGTTGTATCTTTTGCCTTAGCTAGTTTCGGGGCCTACAATCTGTTTCTTGCTTCTTCTTTGTCTCGTCACCTAATTTGCCAGTTTGGGGAGCAGACTTTTCCCCCGAACAAGGGAGCGCTCGTCCTGCGCCAGCATCTTCCCCCAGAGCCTCCTGGACATGGCAGGCCTAGCCTCCTTCTCCACATGCGGACGCCATCTTGGACCACGTGGTTCCGGAACCCGGTTCCGCTACATTGTATAGGTGAAATACTGGAGGAAGGTGCTCATTCCTCCTCAACGTCTGATATTCTTACTAGTTGCTGGAGGGGGGGTTCCATTGGGGGAGGTGGACTGAGACAGACAGTCCGGGGAGAGTAAATTCTAGGGTCCACCATTGGCAAGCAGGCCGCCATTTTGGGGACAGCCGCCATTTTGTTAGCCAGATAGGCCCATTTCTACCTTGAGGCCTGATAACTCCGGGTGCACCCAGTCCCTCCAGGACACAGTTTGGGATCTTGACTTGGGTTCATCTGAGTTTTATTCAACTCAACATCTGTCAGGCAATCATTATAAGCCTTCATAATCCAAAAAGCCTTAATATTTTTACAAGTCCACCAAACATGAAAATAAGTTGCATCAGAACTACCGCATCTCCAACATTTAGGTTATAAATTAGGATACATACAAGACAACTTTTTAGGATCCAAATGCCACCTATAAAACATTTTATAAAAATTTTCCCTTAAATTTTGAGCCTGTGTAAATTTAACATTTCTAATCCAAATTATCTCTCATAAATCCAATGGAATCAGTTCCTGAATATTCTGAGCCCATTTAACCATACAATCTTTAACCAATTCCGTTTCCGAATCCAATTCTATTAACGCATTATAAATTCTTTTTATATGAGCCTGACTCTGATCTTTAATCTGAATTACCAAATTTTCATCTCCTAATATTATTCCTACTTTTTTATCTAAAATCCACCTATCCACTATTTGTAAATACTACGTGGCCAAGGATTTGGAGGAGGCCCTGGAAGTGCCTGTGGTGGATGAACCATTAGGGCCCCTAGTATCACCCACCATCATTCCCAGCGATGTCTCTGAGGCTCTCAAAGCTGAGGACCATAAGTGCGAACTCGCCTACCGCAGGACGCACCAAGCGGCTGCATGGGCTATTAGGGCGGCCACTTCCGCATCTTTCTTTAACAGATCTGCCCTTCGCTGGCTCAGGCAGCTCCAGGCACAGATTCCAGCAGAGGATATCCGCACCCACCAGGATCTTAGCAAGATGGTGGCGGCCCACGAGTATGCATCAGACGCCATTCTCCAGGCTGCCAGATTTTCCTCCAGGGCTATGGCGTCCAGCATCACTGGCCACCATATGCTTTGGTTGAAGCACTGGCACGCTGACGCCAAGTCTAAGTGGCGTCTGTCGGCAGCACCATATCAGGGAGGTAAACTATTCGGAGATGCTTTGAATCCTTATCTCACCAAAAATAAGGACAAGCGCAAGGTCCTTAATCACCTCCTTAAAAAATCGGACAAACAGTCCAATTCTTACCCACAAAGACAGTCCTTTTCGTGCAGGGGCTAGGTACAACTACACCTAGCCCTTCCGTCCCTTCCCAGCCAGGCAGGACAGATAGTCATTCAGCAACCTCAGGGAAAGCGGCCCTTTCGGGGGAACAGCCGACCATTCCGCCACTCCAGGTGACTCACCAGCGGTTCCTCCCATAGGGGGCAGACTCTCCCTCTTTGCCCACCAGTGGGAGGCCACCACCACGGACCTCAACCGCATGGGTACTCAACACCGTACATCACAGCCTGTCATTGGAGTTCATCTCCAACCCCCCAAATCGATTTCTCTCTTGCCCATACCCCCGGAACCGAACAAAGAAAAGACTGATGAACGAAGCCGTTCAACATCTGTTAAACATACGGGCCATAGAACCAGTGCCGGTGGACCAGAGAGTTTGGGGATTTTATTCCATCCTCTTTGTCGTCCCCAAGGCGTCAGGGGGATGGAGAGCCATTTTAGATCTCAAAGGCTTGAATTATCATCTTGCATATAGCAAATTCAAGATGCAAACGCTCCGTTCCATCTTGGGAAGCGTAAGAAAAGGGGACTTCCTGACGTCTATCGACCTCACGGAAGCATACCTTCATATCCCCATCTCTCTCGCCCACCGCCGGTTTCTAAGGTTTGCACACAAGGGGCGTCACTTTCAATACAGGGCACTACCATTTGGCCTATCATCAGTTCCCAGGGTATTTACCAAGATCCTGGCGGTTCTAGCAGCTCATTTAAGGATGATACCAGTCAGAGTCCAATGTTACCTGGACGACATATTAATCCAGTCATAGTCCGCCATGGTGGACTTCAAACTGGTGGTAAAGTTGCTCCAGGATCACGGGTTCTCGGTAAACTTCCCCAAGAGCCATATGGTTCCCACAACAAGGCTATTACACCTGGGGGCCATCATAGACACAGTGGAGTGCCGGGTGTATTTATCACAGGAACGCCGGGACAGCATAAGGGAGTCTGTCCTCCAATTATGCAGCGGTCGAACAGTAACGTTGGTCAGTCTCTCCCAATTGTTAGGGAAGATGATCTCGGCCATAGCGATCATTCCGTGGTCCAGGCTCCACTCCAGGAAACTGCAGTGGTTCCTGCTCCCCTTCCAGAGGTAGAACCTCAGTGCCTCCCAACAAAGAGTGATACTCCCACCTCAAGTATTGCGCTCCCTCACGTGGTGGCTATTACCCGCCATGCTCAGAGGGTCCTGCTTCAAGGAGCCAGATTGGCTCATGCTAACGACCGACGCCAGCCTGTTCGGCTGGGGAGCGCACCTTCGCTCACATGGGCACAGGGCCATTGGTCTCGATCAGACCTTCGGCACAACATAAATTGGTTGGAGCTCCGGGCCATATATCTAGCCTCTGCAACTTGGTGGCAAGGCGTCACGTATTGGTTCTCACGGACAACGTGGCTGCCAAGGCTCATGTAAACCTACAAGGGGGCAGCCGATCTCGGACTCTTTTGACCAAAGCTCTCCTACTGAGCTCCTGGGCAGAACACAATTTGGCCTCCATCAAGGCCAATCACATTTCAGGGGAGGTGAACACTCAGGCCGACCTCCTGAGCAGGGCAACGGTAGATCGCTCGGAATGGCGCCTCCACCCGAGGATCTTCAGAGAAATCTGTCACCGTTTCAGCCTACTGTTTCTGGACCTCTTTGCATCCCCGACCAGCACCCAGCTGCCTCAGTTGTTCTCCCGATTCCCATCTCCAGGGGCGGAACAAGCGGATGCTCTTTGGAGCCCATTGCCAGAGGGTCTGCTTTATGCCTTCCCCCCTCCCTCTCCTCCCGGCGGTAATCCACAAGCTTCTTCGGGATGAGTGGAGATACTCCTAGTGGCCCCTTACTGGCCAAGGAGGCCTTGGTTTGCCGATCTGAGGAATCTCTCTTGTAGATCCATTGAGGATTCATCCGGACCGGGTCTCGCTCAATCAGGAGACCATTCTCCATCCGGACCCCCAATGGCTCCAGTTAGCCGTCTGGCACTTGAGTGCTCAATTTTGTCATGGGAGCTTTGCTCCCCAGGGGTCATTACGATAATCCAGGCCTCCCGTCGCCCTTCTATAAACCTTATTTACAAGGCCATGTGGAAGAACTTTCGCGCCTGGTTCTCGGGTCGATGCTTATCACTCCCGGAGCTCACGATTCCCCATATCCTGGACTACCTGTTAGAGGGTCTGGAGAGGGGCTTGGCCCCAAACACATTGCACAGATAGATAGCTGCTCTCTCCACAGTCCTCACCTGTGACTCTGGGGGGTCTTTGGGACATCACCCCTTACTCAGCTCATTTCTCAAGGGGGCCGCTAACACCAGACCCCCTATAGTGTACAGGTACCCTTCTTGGGAGCTACCAAGAGTCCTTCGGACTCTGACCAAGTCGCCTTTTGAGCCCCTAAGAACAAGCAACGTTCGCTATCTGTCCCACAAGATTGCATTCTTGGTGACGATCACGTTGGCGCGACGTATTTCCGAATTGGCAGCGCTCTCTACTCGGGATGACCTGTGCATCTTCCACCAGGATCGAGTGGTCCTTCGCCTTGACCTCACTTTCCTTCCAAAGGTCAATTCCCTTTTCCACAGAGCCCAGGAAATAGTGCTCCCAGATTTTTGCCCTGACCCATCGCATGATCTGGAACAGCAATGGCATCTACTGGACGTCCGCAGAGCGCTCCGGTACTATATTTCACGGATAGCGGCGTTCCACAAATCAGAGGCCCTCTTTGTCTCCTTCCATCCTTCCTCCAGGGGTCAGAAGGTTTCCTCCTCCACAATTGGCAGGTGGATTAAGGTGTGTATTGCGAGGGCATACCAGGCTGAGTCATTGCCGGTTCCTCAATGGGTTACAGCTCACTCTACCTGGAGTGCAGCTACTTCCGTGGCCTGGGCCGCTCAGGTATCCATTGACACATGGTCTTCACCATCTCCTTTCATACGGCACTATAAGATCGATAGGTTTGCCTTGGGGGAGGCCTCCTTCGGTAGGAGGGTTCTCTAGCAGGTTGTACATCAAAGTGCCACACCGGACCGGTCTACTTCCCACCCTCAGGGACAGTAGGCTTTGGTATGTCCCATTGGTGGATTCTCCACCTCCAGTGCTGGAGAAGGGGCGTTGTCTTACCTGAACGCCTTTTCTCAGCACGGAGATGGAGAATCCACTCCCACCCTGGTAGGTCATCTAGGCCTAGGTTTAGTCGAGTTTAGTGAGCCACAACATCTTGCTGTCAGTCAATGGCTACGCTCACGTCAAGACTGTGATCTCTATGGTCCAGGACGGGCATGGCAACTTTGGCTGACTTGATCTGATTGGGCAGTAATACAGTCTAAACCCATTGGTGGTTTCTCCATCTCCGTGCTGAGAAAAGGCGTTCAGGTAAGACAACGCCCCTTTTCTTGAAAAAAGCTAGAGCTGAAGAAGCTGTTTCCTGTTCTAGACCAAAAGCAGTGGGTCTCATGGACTTTGAATGTTAACATGCTTGTGAAGAAGGCACAGAAGAGGCTGTACTTCCTGAGAATGCTCAGGAAGATAAATCTATCTCAGCATCTACTTCTGTCTTACTATCACAGTACCATTGAGAGTGTCCTGACATACGGCATTCTTGCATGGTATGGGAGCAGATCTGTAGCGAACAAAAAAGCTCTACAGAGAATTAGTAAAACTGCCCAGAATATTATTGGACTCCAGCTACCAGCCCTGGACAACATCTTCGAATCTCGCTGTTTGAGGAAGTTGCATAACATTCTCAGAGACTCTTTCAATCCTGCTTACAATCTCTTTGGACTGTTGCCTTCTGGCAGAAGATATAGAACATTTAAAACTCGGACCACACATTTTCTGAATAGTTTTTATCCCAGAGCTATAATTGCACTTAATAATGAACTAAAGGGCCACCATCAGTGAACTGTTGAACAGTATTACTTGGTCTGTTGGGTGGATGTTTGGGCGGTTTTAGGGGTGGGGAATTGTGGTGGGTGGGAGTGTGTTTGGGGATTATGTGTGTGGGACCTGGTCTTTGGGTGTCATGTAAATTTTGTTGTATGTGTATACTGTGTATACACATACAATGACAATAAAGTTTATTATTATGTGGAGCTTTTATGTCTGGTTCTAAGTCATAAAGAAACTTCCAAATCAGATCCAACATTCTGCTGAACTTTTTGATTGGGAAGAAAATGTGTTTTCAGAGTTATGGTTTTGAAACTGAAGACTTCCAAATACCCACTGAACGGTAACTCCATGCTATGCATAGCTATCTTAAAGTACTAAACTCCCCACTATCTTAGCAGAGTCCTTTTTATTTTAGATCTTGAAACTCATATTCTTAAATCATGCATAATTGTTTTCAATTATTCGAGGTACATGAAAGGAAGAGACCCTGAATTTTAGACAATGTCCAAGAAACAAAGAGATTTAAAAAAAAACTATGAGCATGCTCATTTATTATACGTAATGCTCAGATTTTTACCATATCAGACTTAAGTATACCATCAACTGAAACCAGTCCTGGAGGTTTTTCCCTTCCAAAGGAACTGTGCATATGACATACTTCTACTTGGGTTTATAGATAGTTGCCAGAAGCCACAATCTAAAAAAGGATAAAATTGAATTAATTCCTAGTTGTATGTAAAATAAGGCATTCCAATTTTTTTAATTGATTCTGTATGTGTATACACACACACATACAAAGTATTCCCTCTTGCATAAAGATGCAAGTACACATACACATATCTTCATTCCAGTTGAGCAGCAAAAAAAAAGAAGAAAAAAGTGGGATGGAGAAAGGTGTGAAAAAGGGATAGTCATATTTGGAATGAAAAAAAGAAAAGCTGAACCAAACAGGAGGAGAGGGGACAAAATAACTGAAAAAAGAACTATTGGGCCTTCATTTGTAAAAGATGAGTATCTCCTTTAAGTCAAAAGAGGAGGCTAAGTAGCTATCATCCTTTCTGCCACACAGAGGTGTTGTGTGGGTGGGTGTGGGTGAGTGGGTGAGGGGGGGGGGAATATATGAATATAGGACGGAAGTGTCTGTCTTGTTTATACTATTTATGAAAGAAAAACCCATCTCCACTTTAATTGAGGGAATCATTTTAAATAAAGATAATAATAGAAAGTCATTTATTTTCTTCTTAGTTTGGCTGTCTTTTTACGTAATTAAATTGAACAATTTAGATTATTGAGAGTATACTTGGATACAGTTGCTTCTGTGGTGTGGAAATTTCTCCTAATTTTTCCTTGCAATTGCCTGATGCCCTTATGATAGTCATGTAGGCTATTTGGCTGCTGTTAGTTAACTGCTCAGATCTTAGAAGAACTAAAGGAAGACAAAAGTAAAAATAACAATGGCAGGTATTTGCAAAGGCAACTGAAGAAGGTGAAATCTTAAAAGAGAAGTTTAAAGAGAAATATTCCAACAAATGATAGTAATGAAGAAATAAAGAAAATGAGGTTAATATTGCATATAGCTAGCATTTGTGGGTTTGGGAATTCAGATTATAAATGATTTGAAAGAATGAGCCAAGCCATTTGGCTTCCAATTTTAAACAATGGACATTAGAATTCCAAGAATCTTTTTCCGAGATGGATAGAACTATAGTTTATCTTAGGTAAAAATCATATGTGGGGCCAAAATTATTATACATTGGTAGCATATTCAAAGGGAACATGCATAAAAATAGAAGTGGTTTCTCCATTTGTATGTTCATTTGCTTGTTATATTTCTAGACTACCCACCAACTACAGTACTTTAGACACTGTGCACATCATTAAAATATATATCATAGGTCAATATACAATAAAAAATATCTTACTATAATAGTGATGTACAACTTTTAATCCTAGTTCAAATATATTTCCACTTATACTACTAGTCTAAACTTTCACTTATAATACATGAATTATTTTATTCCAACAAATAGGTGAATAGACTTTTTGGAAGCAGATCATTGGTTTGAATCCAGCTATTGGACTTTGTCTTCATTTTATGAGATTCCATCCTTTTAGAGCTCAATTTATTGTTTTGACATATAGTCAATAACTCTTAAGCAGAAAAACATGGAATCAGCTAGAGTATGCCAATTTCGGAAACCCTGGGTTAGAAATGCAGTAATGTGTTTGCCTTAGATTAAAAACCAAAGTTGCTTATCATAGGATACCCAGGCAATCTAGCATCCAGATTGATGAGGTTAAGTTTGAATTTCTGAGGGGGCTCCCCATATCTCAGGTGTTTGCACAATATATGTTGGTGGCATAATTATATTCCTTGTTGCCCTTCATAGTTACAATTTCCTTATCCCTTATCCATAGGTATTAGAGATACCTGACCAGGGGTATGACAAAACAGACTTGATGCCAAACCTACAACTTTGTACTTGCATTGGATGCAAGGATATAAGGACAGAAATTGCATTGCCACATGCATGTTTTTGTTTTAACATAATCTGGGTTGGCTAGAGTTACTTACGGAAGAATGTTTGCATCTTCTGTTGTATCTGAATGCTTTATTTCCCAGAGAATGTTGTTATTTTTATCCTGCCTGTTTACTTAAAAGCTCTCAAAGATAGTAATGTTTGTCATGTTTTCTTTTCAAAATATTTTAAATAACTATAACTAGCCTTATATCCTAGCATAAGCATATCCTGCTTGCTTAGTTAATGAAATTCAGCAGATGTTTTTCTAGTACAATACTGCCACCTGCACAAAAAGGGGCCTTGTGCTTTATTAGTACTAAACATTTTTCCTGAGAAATATATCTTCGATTTCCTTTGACTTTTTGCACCCATATATGTGGACATAGAATCTTGGGTTCATGCATCTGCTTCTCTATACTGTCATAATGTAACAAAGCCTGTCATGTTATAGACAGATGCCATATTTGTAAACCCGACACAAGAGCTGTTGGCCACAAGGAGCTTAAGAAATAGCTGGGGACAGAAATAGTTGCTACATTAAGTGAAAACAGTGATGTCTCCATCATTTTCTGAAAGAGATGACCACTTCTAAACAGATGGAACTAATCAGAAAAAGATCCCTAAGGGCTATTTAATCAAACAAGATTATTAGTTTTCCTAGGAGTTAGAACAATCTGTCTATGTAATTAAGAGGTTCATCTTTATTCAGGTTTCTTTTAATTCAACTAATTTCGCATCTGGATTCATATATTATTCCAAGTTATGCTTTATTTAATTATGATTTGTTGAATAGCCCATAATGGTTAATTATGCTGAAACTAAATAACCATGTTATGTCATAGTGAAATGTACAAACCACCTTTAGTATGAGGCACAAACAACCAGAATCATTTGTGGGTAGTCTCAAGCAGAGGTTTTAGTGTTGGTCACCTACGTTACAAGCATCTTGCCAGACTGATTGCATTTTCTCTTGGGATCAGTCAAAAGGCTTCAGGGATTTGGGGGGACTTGTGTTGCCTTCTGCAGTGCAAGAATTCTAAGCTCAGCCTCCTCTTAATCTAACGGGAGATTCCACCACCCCTAACAAACCTAGAAATCTACAGGAACTAAGCGTGTAATTCTAAGCATACTCAACAAAAACTGTTGAACATACTGTAATTATACTGTATATACTTTGTACCAATACATATACACTGTGCAGCAGTGATTTTACATATTACCTGTGCTAAATGTATAAATAAGTAAAATAAGTATAACAAAGCATTACTGCTTTGTTCTGAAGATACTCAAAAATGGTATCTCCCTAAAGTTTATCTTCTAAGATGTGTTTAATAGGAAAAAAATATAGTTTCAACTAGATTAAAGGATTGTGCCTGAGAATTAATCTCTTCCATATGTCCTATACTACATAGTTGTGCAAATTTTAAGATGGCAAAGTTTATCCATCATATACATTAGGCAAATAGGACATCTTCAAGGACCCATCGTGACCCATGGCAACATTTCCTTTCAATAATAAACCAGCCTCATTCTTTAGTTTGAATCTAACCATGATATTGTTCCACAAATGACTGAAATAGCGGCTTCCTGGATGTTGTGCAAAATGAATACAATATCACAACTGACTCAGACAGCTGGTTAGGAACATTGCTACAATCCATACTCAAGCCTATAAAGTGCAACTAAGGAAGCCAAATATGAAATCTAAACCATGTGCATTATCAGATATATGATACAAATATTGTATTCTAGTTTCTAGATCTGTTCAGGAACACGCTTTTCCTATGTACTACTGTTTTGATATACAAGACTTCTGCTGATTTCAGTTTGCCATTGATACTGAATGAGTGGAAAAGTCAATGGAATTTAGACTTGAGCTATTGTATAATTATAGTATTTTAAATTATTGCTGCTTTATTTGATTTTCTAGGCTGGACGCAAAGAAAGAAGTGATGCCCTAAACTTGGCAATAGACAAAATGACAAAAAAGACAAGAGATTTGCGCAGACAGGTATAGTATTAAATATGCACGGAATGCTCATGTAGTCTGCTATGTACATAGCATATCATTTATTCTAGCAATTTTTTTCAAATCAGTCAATTATAGAAAACTAAATGCTTGGATTTCATTAAAACTGGGCAGGCTAACCTTAAGTCTCGAGTATGATGCTTTCTTCATTCTGTCACATTCACAAGTGCAATATTTTTTTTTCTCTCCCCCTCAGCCCAGTGACAAGACCAAACTAAGAAAGCCAATGCTGCCACTAAATCTTGGCCTCCCCTGTACACCCCAGAGAGCATATTCCTTTATATTGACCATCAGCTGGGCAGGAGAACCTAAGATTTTTCTCCAAAACTGTTAGCAGTAGTCCTTGTGTGGTTTCTTGGGATATGAGATTAGATGCTTTGTTCCCTCACCTCAGGAAACACTAATGCACAACCAACAAGGAAATTGTCATCTAGAATAGCCATGATTAACTCCTCTCTTTAGTGATTGCAGATGTGTATAAAACAGACCGCTGGGCAGTAAGTAGCTAGACATTCTTGATCACTTGTTCAACCCTTGACAGATTCTTTAGGGATCAGTACAGGTTACCATTTCCTGCTATAACAGTGAATGAACTTTCTTTTTTAAAAAAAAATATAAAATCATTAGGGGTTTTTTTTAATCATTAGAGGCATTAGTTAAAGCAATGTTATATCTTTGTCTTTGGTCACACCAAAATGGAAGCTAAACCTGTGTTTTGACCTAGGTTCTGAAAGTAATTAAGCAAGTAATTTTTTGAGATTTCAAAAACAAAATCCCACCTACCATACATTGAAATAATTATTCTCCATGAAAGGCCACATATGTTTTAGAAGAATCACTGGTAAAGTGTATTTTAATAATGCAGAAGTTGAAAATAGTATTTTACCTTGTTGAACAACTGAAATTTGTTTTGATTTCTCTTCTTAGCTCCGTAAAGCAGTTATGGACCATGTTTCAGATTCTTTTCTGGAAACAAATGTGCCACTCCTTGTTTTGATTGAAGCTGCTAAAAATGGAAATGAGAAAGAAGTTAAGGAATACGCACAGGTTTTCCGTGAACATGCCAACAAGCTGATTGAGGTACTATGATAATTAAATCTGGATGCCACATAGGCATTGTGGGAAATAGATTGTGCCTTCTTTGAAGTATTATTTTATCCTGAGCTTTTTGCAAAAAAAAAAAAATTCAGTGAATTATCTCAAGTTTATTTCTTACGTTGTGGAAAAGAAAATACTGTACATTATCTGAAGCACTGGGAAAATACATATCTTATACAGGGCAACTGAAATGACAGTTATGAACATAGTAAAATAGTTATCTCTCTTTTAAAGTTTAAGCACTCATGTAATTTAAGTGTAGGAGTTTAAAGCAAATAACAAATCCCTGTACAAATTTCTGAATTTAGAAATGACTGTAAAGTGTTCAAAACAGCTTAAGATGATAAACAGATTTTCAATTCATCATTTCTCAAGTAAGCAAACATATGCATGAAGATTATGAGCTTGACTTGTTTACCTTAGCCCAAAAGTTTAAAGATGAGGGTAATTGAAAAGTCCTTGAGAAAAGTCACTAAGTGTTCTATAAGCAGTATAAAAGTTTTTTTTCAATCTAGCTTTTTCCACAAAAGATAGCCAATAACTATGAGTTGACAATTTTACAACATCTACCTGATGGGTTTGGAGTACTTAATGCTCTAGTAGCCCTTTTTGACAATTGATTTTTACAGTCCATTGGGAATAAGATGTACTGTACCTTGGAAATGTAATCCCACCACACCCCAACCCCCCCCCAGCCCGCTTGCTTACTCAAATATTTAAGCATAATATATTTTTATTCAAATAGATTCTTAGACTTAAGATGTCTTTGCACGTCAGCCTAATTCCTTATTCATTTGTAGCTGTTAATTAATTTCAAAGCAAAATGTAAAGACTTGATCTGCACTTGGACTGGATCACAGTCTAGATTACCCAACACATTAGCTTAAATTGGCACAAAATATTTTAGATAAACACTTATACTTATCCATTTGTTATTATATCTGGGAAGATGAAAGTAAATAGAAAACTTGTTCATCAGGCTATTGGTAGCAGCAATAGTCAGCCTAAGGCCATCCATGCCTCTTAAAATGTAATGGACAGATTCTGAGAGGATATTACAAATTTGACAAAAAGCATTATTAGAGAACTATACTGAAATTTAATTTGCCTTGTCAGCACTACAAGAAGCATTTCCCTATTTCAAGTCATTAATTGTCTTTGGATTATGCAAATTCTCATAAAAGTATATATCTCTCTCTTACCACTATGAAAAATGTTTTAGTCATTGGTTTCTACAAATGTTCCTTCTTAGTTCATAAAACGGTTGATGACAGGATAGACAGAATCCAGACTGATGGCAAATGACTTTCTTATTTACTTTTACGAGAACCTTAAAATCCATCAGTCAGCGCTTGACAGAAAACACAAAATTAGACTTTAGTATTTGAGCCCAGAAACTTATTTTTAGTACTGGAGATTAAGGAAATGCAGTCTTTTCGTGTACAGAAATCTCTTCTTAATCCCCTACCTCAGGTTTCTTCATCTTAGCAATATGATTTATGATAGATTGGAAATAAGTAGATTAAAAATAAATTCCTCTTGGTTTAGTAAATCCTATTCTACCTTCTGCCTTCCTTTGGTACATGGGGTATATGCTTTGGTTCTTTGTTTTATTTGCATATTTGTATGAAGGAACAAAGGCAACCAGTTCTTCAGGAAGTTTATTATCCTGAGACTGAACGATATATAATGCTTAGCAAGGTGAAAAACTTTCAGCTAAAGCAGGGATGTCAAACTCGCAACGTCACGTGACGTGTCGCAACGTATCGTTATTTTTTTTCCACTGTAGGCAATGGGGTAGGTGCGGTTTTGCCATGACGCATCTGGCCCGTGGGCCGGCAGTTTGACACCCCTGAACTAAAGGATAAGTGGACAGACAGAGTGACAGCCACTTTAAAAAAAAATGGCTAGAGGGAGATTCAATCCCCACCAGAAGAACAAGAATCTGATGCTGCCAAGCCAATAAAATCATTCTTTGCTCTTTTCATTATCACTTCCATATTAAAATGTGAGATTACTTACAGTACTGTGGTCTTGGGTGGACTTACATTTTTTTTAATTGAAGTGTTGACCATCAGCCCAGTTATAAACAATGTTTTACTTATAGTTTGTAGGCAAATCAGGATCACCTCTTAGACTTTGATCACATGAAATATTAATGCTGTGTTTCCTGAGCAAATGCTGCTTGTCAGGTTCTTCACTATCCTGAATGGATAGATGGAACCATATATTTTGGTGGTGCTTATTCTGGAAGCCTAATGATTCAGTCGGAGCTCAGATGAGCAAACCTGCCAAATTTCTGCCTCCACTGAGAGAAGCAAGTTTCCATCGCCTTAGTTTCAGACTCCAGAGTAGAATTCCATGCATGGCGAATAAAACTGTAAAATTTTCTAGACATTTCAAAGTAACAAAAGTATTTTCTCCTATTCTTTTTTTTTTTTCCGGGGGAAGGATGGGGGCTGGAATCGGAAGACATGTAATACCTTTTCAGATTAGGAAGTTAGTTTGTTCCTTTTTCAAAACCTGTGAATCTGGGGGAGCTGTGATTGATGCTTTGAAAGGAGAAAGTAATTAGCCTGGTAATTAGCTGCAGCCTGGGAGATGCTGTTTACCTGGTTGCTTTAACTCTTTTAGTACACTAAAACAAGGCTTCTCTTTCCAGTCTTTCTTGGTCCAATTAACTCTTCCTTACCTCCATCCAATTTTATCTTTTCCACTTGTTTTTGTCTGTACTGTATGTGTGTTAAACAGTCCTCTTTTTAACCTCATTTCTTTTGTTATTTTTTTCTTCCTTTTCCTGTTCCTGCTGGAAAGAGAGAGGGGCATGCGGTCATTCGTGGTTATATTTGTTCGTGAGAGTGCTTTGCATATGCAGTAAGGATCAATACAGGTAGTCCTCAACTTACAACCATAATGGAGCCTGCCCATTATGATCATAGGTTGTGGTGGTTATTAAGCGAGGTGCCCATGTGATGGCCTTGCTTAACCACCACAATCTCTGGTCTCCCCGTTGCAATTGTTAAGAAGAGCATGGAGTGTGCCAGGAGTGGGGTTAAGCCACCTGCAGCAGCTCCTCAGCTCACACATGGTCTGTCCTGGGCCTCCCAGGCCCTCCTCCATTCCCTGAAGCATCCTGCACTCAGCTTTTCCCTGTTGGCTCCCTGCAGGCTTTGGACCTGCTTCCTGCCCCACTTGATTCCTGCTGGCCTTGAGAAATCAGAGTTTGCCTTTGGAAGAGAGAACCAGCCGATCCACCCTCAGCCTTCTTATAGTAACAGGACAGAGGCCATGTGATGCCATCCCAGAAGTGGGCACCATTTTGCAGCTGCTCCCCACATGCCCGCTCCCAGGGCAGCAACATAGGTCCTCTGTGTAGGCTGCTTCCCATAGAATGGGGTGTCAAACTGGCGGGCCGGATGCGTCACACGTAGGCCACGTCCACCCTACTTCTGCAAAGGCATAAAACGTCACAATATGTCACAGTATGTTACATGACGCAATCGAGTTTGACACCTGTGCCATAGAAGATCTACAGAAAAGATAAGTGGACCAAGCCCTGACAGGAAGGAGGAGGATGTTGGATCAGTAGATAGGAAGCAAACTATGAGGTGAGAAGCAGGCTCAGTGGGATTAGATGGAGTGTGGAGAGAAAGATAGGCAAAGCCCACTGCAGTGTTTTTAAGCCCAGATAGATTACCAGGCATCTGAATTTTTTTCTTGTGATGCAGGGCCATAACTTCAGGCAGGATACATATGTCCCTTGGTTGAGCACCGACATAATTCAAAATGGTCACTGAACGAATGGTCATAAATCGAGGACATGTTGTACTCTAGAACACCACATTTTTCTACAAGCTATAAAACAGGAAAATATGAATGCTATATTACAATATGGAAAATTTATTCTTGTTTTTACATTCTACAACATCAAATAGATATAACGCCATAATTTTCAGAAAAAGATGTGAGGGGAAAAATATACGAGAAATCAATGTTTAGCATAAATATTTTGCCATCTGAAACTTTAGCAATTTCTATTTCTTTAGGGTTGTGAGTTTTTCAGGGTTGTGTGGAAGAGTGGGCTGCTTGGGGGGGAGGGGGAAAATTGCAGGCTCCTACATTGCACTTCTTTCCCTTCCAGTTTAGCCTCCCCTCCTCCCCCCTCGCCCTTGTCAACACAGCAGAGTTGCCAATGAGGTAGCAACCTTGACATGGTTTTGGGGAGGAAACAAGTGTTTTGAAGCTGTGCAGCCTCCATCCAGCAAACTGAGAATAGTAGCCAAATCAAAGACGTTGTTTTTCGTTCAGAAGGAATGGACAAAAGAGAGGAAAAGAACTATAAAGGCCCAACATAAACGAGAAAGCACAATGTAAAAAACTTGCTGTCCATTAACAGAAAAAGAAAAAACTTGTTGTCCATTAACAGAAAAAGAAAAAAATCTCAACTTACAACCATAGAACTGAAGATAGAACAGGTTTAAGGAAGAAATGTTGAATTGTATGAATAATAATATGGAGTCTTATGATAGAGTAATAAGTAATAGTAATAGAATACCGTACAGGTAGTCCTCAACTTGCGACTGTAATTTAGCCTGTCAATTAAGGTTGAAAATGACTGGACCCGATGTTATGATCTTTTTTGCAGTGGTCATTAAGCAAACTCATTGTTTGCTATGGGCATTTGTTTCCCCCAGAAAAAGTAAACACCTGTTCCAGACGGAAAATATTGTGAATTTTAGTCATGTGACTAAACTGTAAATGCGGGCTGGTTGCTGAGTGCCCACAAAGCAGTCACATGACCATGGAGGGGGTGGCCATAATTTCAGAACTGAGTCATAAGTAGCTTTGGGGGGGATCCATCGTAGCTTCAAACAGTCGCTAAGTGACCGATTATAAGTTGAGGACTACCTATATATTGAATACTAATACTATATTAGTATAAACATTGTCATAGTAATTGAATATATATCAGAATTGTCATAATAGTATAAAGATAGCAATAGAATAGATGTAGGAAACACATATCACTTTTATATGTTTTTTTTTTTAATAAAATAAAACATCTGCCAAACTCCTATAGGGAGATATAAAGAAACAGCCATCCATGATCCAATGCATTTGTGTTTCTTTTCATTTTGGAGCAATCCAATTGAGCATGGCTTTAAAAAGAACCAGTGAATTATGTTTTTAGACAAATCAAAGCTGAAACTTAGTAATGGAAGGGACGGGAGGAGTTTTTTCCTAGCATTTTCTAATTTTTTGTTAATAGTTACCTCATTCTGTTGGAGATCTGTTAAGTTTATGTTTTCATATTTATGAAAACACAGATAATAGAACAAGCAAAGAAATCTATGATCCTTATCTCATAGTTGGGTTCTTATGCATGAATAAAAATTCAGTTAATATAAATATATAACTGCTGCATAACACAGTTGTTTTAAAGGAAGCCTGAAAATGTATTAATAACCAATTGAATCAGTTCTGTCAGCATGAGACATAACTGATCTCTGTAGATCCTTGTGGAATCATGCAAAATAAATACCTATATTCAGGGATCATGGTAAAAATGTAAATATCAAGAAATACTTATATTCAAATGTGTCTAAAGCATTTTTATCAAATAACTTTTATTAGCATGGAGGCTGGTGGGGGTACAGCGCGCATCAATCTGGAGCTCAGTTCTCGGCTGCAGAGGCCTTTCTGAAGGCCTCTGACGGTGAAATTTAGCCCGGGATGATGCACGCATCAATCCGGAGGTCCATTCTCAGCTGCAGAGGCATTTCCTGAAAGCCCCTAATGGTGAAATGGAGCCTGGGGGCGATGCACATAAACGGTGGCGAGTGGCCACAGAAGAAGTGGGCCAGCTGGACGGGGTGTCGGTGCTACCACGGCGAGATGGGACAATGGAAAAGACATCCCCCCAAAATAAGGGGGGGGAGATCCACCTGGTTTACTAGCCATGTTTTATTTCTTGGGAATTACTGCTAAATGGAGGGGAAAGATTGCCATTTCCCAGGGCAATGGACACACTGTTCTTGTCTTTTTGCGCTACTTTTGTGTATTTCTATGTACAAATAAAGCTTTCAGTAGCAGGCTGTCATATGCTTGGTCAGTTAATATATATATAAACATTATAGAATGCTCTTTAAGGGTATGTTCTAAAATATAAAACACTTTCCACTTAAAAAACAACGCCTCTTGGTGTGACCTTTTACTGCCATGTCCGAAAGCAAATGGAAAGACTTGTCCCTAGACAACAGGACAGGTTTTCAAGCAATTCTCTAAAGACAGCTGGTTGTGGTATTTTTCTGCACCAGTTGACAGCAATGTGTACTCTTCTGCATTGAAATTGGATGCATATGAACTGCCTGCACACAAAGAGAAGATGATCATGTACCACATTCCTTTGAGAAGTTAAATGGTTCAATTGCAATTATAGGTAGAATTCTCCATATATTTTTACTTCCTGGGGTCAGTGCAGTTCTAGCAGGTGGTTCATTGCAGTTCTTCACATTCTTCTCTCTGAGCCCTCCATTCCACCTTCCCACATTTGCCAACACTGCATAGCCCAAGAGTCCTTGCTCCCTCACTACCTCTATTTATCACTAATCATCTGATTCACAAACAGGTTCCAGCAGCAGATTTGTTTACTGAAATTCAACAGAAGTAGCAACACAAGTTCTATAGTTCAGAAAACTAAATAGTGAGCAGGTCTTAAACATAATTAATGACTGAGTTCACCTGTACTGTGCTAAGTTGGCTTGTAATCTCACACAAGCAGCCAGAAGACCAAAATGCAAACTAGGACATAAAATGGTAAATGTCTAAAAGTGGAATGTAATTGATCTGGAGATATGTCCAATATAAATACAAGCCATACAAAAATGCAGTTATATTCATTGTTTATAGAAGAACGTAAAGGTCCTTGTCCTTTAAGATAAAAAAAACAGTAAAGAGTTTGTTGGGTGATCCCTGCTTTTTCTAATTATTTAATGGTCCATATTTACAGAATGTTCGAGAAACAGAGATTGAGAATAATCAGTTTAATTGGCTGATACATTGTTAATCTTGTTATGTTGTAAAGAACTTCAAGCATACCTTAATTAGATGATGATTTATATATTTAAAAGTTGCTTTTCACTTGTAAGTAGGCAAGATTAAGATAATTGGATCTGTTTTGTTAAACTTAAGCATGGTCCTCATTGTCAAATTTTCATGGATAATAATTGTAAAAGATTTTAAAGATTTTACTAGATTCTTATGAAAAAAATTACAAGACACAAGTCTTACAGTGTTATAAATATATGTTTACATTATTAAAATTCCCTGTCTGTTATTATTAGCTACCCTGAAGACCATTTTAGTGGGAAGATGGGATATAAATTTAATCAATGTGCTCTCTTTACCAGGTTGCCAACTTGGCCTGTTCTATCTCAAATAATGAAGAAGGTGTAAAATTGGTTCACATGTCAGCAAGTCAGCTTGAAGCACTTTGTCCTCAGGTAAATTGCAAGCTTGATACATCATTTTCATGTTCCAGTTGTATATCAGAGCTGTGGAATATAAGTACCTTTAGAAAAAATCTTAATTTATTGTCTGAAATAACAATTTTGAGGGTAGGTTGATTTTTAGATAAAACACAGAAGCTCATTCAAGTAGCTATAAAAACATACATTTTATTGGCTGTATTCAAGAAGCTGGATCTTTCTAGAAGTAATTTATTAAAAAGTGTGAAAGATTTAATTTAATAACATGCCAGATCCAGCAGGAATGATATAGTTTTGAAGACTGCAACATAAGGGAAAGCTACCTAAAGCTTTTCTCAGACTAATTGTATGCAACGCACTATTTCAGGACTCCACTATTAGAGATGACATCACTCATAAAAGCTCTCTATGCTTTTCTTGAAGCTTACGATTAAAGAAAGAGAAAAGGGTATTATTAAAATAAAAAAATGCATCATGGAAAACAAGTGTGTACAAGTCTTTGGTTTTTGGCCCTGCCCAAAACTTGCTTTATTCCTACGAGTTCATTCCTATGGAAATGAAGCCCCTGGCAGAAAATTCTGTCATACTTGAAAGAATGAGTCTTGAGCAGTACTATAATGTATACTACTTGAGATGGCCTTTGAAGGGCATTCCAAAACTTCATCTAGTTAGGGTATTGTAGTTCCCCAATTAATGGGATTTATAGTAGGAAGTATATGGTCATGGCAAGCCAATTTCATTCCCTGCCAAACACAAATCACTACACTGATAGCCAATTATAAGCTCTATCGCTTGAACTTCTATCACTAGACTGCATTCTACTCAAGGACCAAATCCTAATTCCTGTGGGTAAAGATCTCCATCAGTCTCTCCACTACAGCACAACCAACACGAGCTGTGAAAAAGATAACACTCCTGTACATCAAAAACATCTCAAAAACAACCAATAGATTATTACCACCACAGCACACAAATTGTGATGGAATCACTGCCCCTTGGAAAGAATAAAGAGACATTTTAGAGTCAAACCCTTAGGTCTACATCTACCCCTTCCAAAGGGAAGGCAGGCAGTCTGGTGAGATTCTTGTAATATAAGAGATCAACAACAAAATATCTACTTGGGCCTATTTGTGAATGGTTCTGATTGGTTGCACCTGACATAAGCGAACAAAAGCCCTCCAAAATAACTTAAGCAAACCAAAATTTATTATTATAGGAAGGAGAGTTCAGGTTCTTTTGCATTTGATTTGTTAGCTGCCCTGTTGAAAAGGTGGCTATAGGTTTAAAATAAAAAATAAGAGGGAGCATAAGATATGCATTAGGAATTGGGAGAGTATTAAATCTAAACCTACCTCTAGTTAGCATAACTAAATCACTTGGCTTTCTCAGCCCTCCATCCCATAGGACAAGGGTGTCAAAGTTGCCACGTATTGGGGCTTTTTCCCCATTGCTAGAGCTGGGGTAGGTGCGGTTTCGGCATGACGCATCCGGCCTGGAGGCCGGCAGTTTAATACCTCTGCCATAGGAGAAAGGCTTTTGCTGAGTGAATTGTCAGTTTCATAGAAAACCAGGCATGATGTGAAAGTTGGTAAGTCAACAACTGTGGACATTTTGCTTTGCAGGTAATTAATGCAGCATTGGCTTTGGCTGCCAAGCCACAAAGTAAACTGGCTCAAGAGAACATGGAGATGTTTAAAGAGCAGTGGGAAAAGCAAGTGCGTGTGTTAACAGATGCTGTGGATGACATCACTTCCATTGATGATTTTCTGGCAGTATCAGGTAATAGATATACATTGCTTAAATTTTATTTTTTTGAAGTTGATCAAATTTTATGAATGTTGAAGATTGCCTCAAGGAATCCTGAAAATATTCCTATTAATATTCTACTTGTGAAGGGAGTCCCAAAAATGAAAATAGTGCAGAATAAGACAGTGGTTCTCAACCTTTTTAATGTGTTTGTATTATATTGTGCCTGCACCTAAATATTTGAGGCAATGCCCAGCTGGGCAGAATTTAAGCTAGTAGTATTTAAAGCCATAAAAGTTTTTGTCTTTATCCAGGGGAAACTTCTGTTTTTTTATGAGCAAATCCATTCACCTTATTTTTGGAATCATTCTTGTGAGCAATATGGGGGAACCTTCTTTTGTGTGACTCTTAAACTATGGAATGCGTTCCTTCAGGAATTATGGATAATCTCCATTCTTTTTGTCTTTACAAAAGGAGTGAAGGCATTGCATGTTTCAAATGATACTGTTTTTTGGTTAATTACTTTGTAATTGTGTTTCTTGTGTACCCTGCAAGTTTTGGCTGATTTATCTGCTTGAAAAAGAAATTTTTAACAGATTAATGTTTTGTGCAAAAGAGCCTATTTCAGATAAATGAAATACATAAAAGAGAAGGTTAGAAGTTTCTTGAATATAAATAGCTGTGAGTACTTCCACCTTGATCCCACTGAAACAAAGCCTCTTTCAAGGGACCATTTAAAAAGAAGAGTCTTTCAAAGTGAGGCAATGAAGTAGTTAACACTTTCTTCAGAGGGAGGGTTTGAAACAAGCAGTAGTCTGTCCTGCCAGAACAAATCAGTGCTGAATCAAGTAGGACACCTTTCATTCTTATTCACAGGCCAGGTGATTTGCAGGACTTTGTCTTCTCGCTACCAGATCCAACAGGGTAGCCATACTCTTGATTTCTTTTATTAAACAATGCCCCTCATAAGACCAAAAAGATGTGGCTTCTCTATTGTGGGGCTTGCCCTATGGAATAGCATTCCCTCCCCCCTACCCAAGATTCTGACAGTCCTGACTCTGTTGGCCTTTAAGTAAGACATTAAAGACCTAACTTTTCCCTTAGGTTTTGGGGTCAGGGGAGTCCAGTTGGTTAGTTTTTATTTTTATTGGATTTATTTGAACAACGGGCATATTATACATTAATTGTTACTATAATTGTTTGGAATTGCTTTTGTTTTGTTTTATTACTGTTAATTGGCCAGAGTTGCTACAGTGAGATGGGTGACCATATAATTTGTTTTAATAAATATTCAGTATCCAGAATGAGACTTCTAAGGCATAAAGCTTTAGCAATATAGTTAATGCAATGGTGACCAATTATTTGTACTAAAGAATTTTTAAAAGCTCCCTTTTGTGAAGTTACCACATTTTTATATTTGTTACATTCCCACATTTTAAGTACTTCTGATTCAGAGACAACAAGTTTTTAGCATTTTGCAATAACAAACCTTATGTGTCTTAGGAAAATAGATGATAAAGTGACAACTGCATTCATTAAAAAGGATTTGGGGATGTTCTTTCCCAGTTTTATTAGAAATTTCAAATAAAAGGACTGACAGATTACGCATGGCCATCTAGCATAATAATATGTACCCATTTAATGGCAGTCCCACCCACATAATCTCCAAATGGGACTGTTTATGTGATATAATTTTAGTGGATTGTAGAGCCACTTATGAATAAACTTCATGATCAATTTTTGGTGAATTGCTGAAACAGATTTAAAGAGAACTCTGACACAAAGAATTTTTGTGAGGTTCCTAAAGTTTAAATCCCAAATCACTCTATTAGAATTTTAAAACTGTCAAAATTATCTGCTTTGTTTAATATTGAAAATGTATTTAGCATTAACAAGATTTATTTGTTATACATCATTCCACAGTTGAGACCAGCTGCAGACATTAATCCATGGACATCAGACTAATCATACATAGAAAAACTGCCAAATTTGGGGCATCTGATGTGCCAACCCCGGCAGATAACTGTAGCCAAAATGCTAGTGAAAGTTTGCAGTTAGCCAAAAAGCTGGTTACATAACAAACTTTTAATTGATTATTCCAAAATTAGACATCTTCACAGTCTCTTCAAATGGACACACTGAACTCCATGTTGGCAAGAAGGAATTCGTTGCTTGAAATTATCACATTACAACATTTTGAGATATAAGTCAAACTGTTGTAATGTGGTAATATCTGAATTACACTGAATTAGAAACCAAAATCTTACAGGTACCAGATAACAGTGAAGAGGTATCATTTTATTTTGATGTGAAAAACCATTCTAAGGGCATGGCCTTCATGCCAAATCAGAGTGGACAATTAATTCCACCAAGGGGCCACATGAGAAACTTTGACTGTTGTGGAAAACCAAACCAACAGGGCTGTGAAGCCGCAGATCTTTAATATGTAAATTGAAAAATATAGCAGTCACCTTCAAAATAAAAGCAATCCATGCAGGCTGGATAGGGACAGCCAAGGTCTGTTCTAGATATTGGGTTAGTCAAACGTATTCTGGCATTCCAACCAATTTGGAGCCACCTAGCTATTCTGTTCAAATATGCATGTTCTTATTGACACACCTATTGAAATTATCCCAAACGACATCTAAACACACCCACCTTCCAAATGATTTCTGCTGCTTTTATAGAAGCTCTCTATAATTGTCCCAAAAGTGTGTGCCTGACCATATAATACTAAATAGAAATCTTAGACAAATGCTTAAACTTGATAGACCAATGCAAGTGAGCTAAGTTTGTTCACATTGCACAATACAAGTGTACCATGGTTGATGCTTTTACAAATTGCTGGAATAGGTCTTAAGAAAACAGAGGAACTAAGAAGTATGACTGAATTTAAAACACATATACAAAACCATAGGGCATATATATAATTATTGAAATATGGAGATGGAACAAATCACAATATGATAAAGTAGAGGCAAAACTTCAAAGAATCGTAATACTAATCAAAACTTACTTGTGCTATTGTTTGACAAAAAATTAATATAAAATGTTGTACAGATGACATAGAAATCCATTACCAAGATAGACACATCATATAACAATGTTGACAACAAATGTTCACAACAAAGGAACATTTTATCATATGTGGTGGTCACATAATTTAAAAAAAAATACTGAAAGAAAATATATCAAACTTTTCACAAAATTTTAAAATAAAATTTGAACTAAAGCCACCAATATTTTTACTGGATATAATTCCAGAAAACATAAATGAGAAATATCACCATTTACTAATATATACTGTCTGTGGACAGCTGCAAAGACAAATTTGGAAAAAAGAAACTTTGCTGATGAAATGGAACTGAGGGACCCAAATTGGAGAGTATGTTGCAATGGCAAAACTGACAATATATTTTCATAATAGAAGTTTAACCAAATTTAAGCAGGAGGGTCTCCTTTATATACAGCATTACACATCATATAGCAAGGCAAAAAAGGAAAGTGGTTTTAAGGGGAAAAAAATTGGCAATCAATACTACTTCCATGTCAGAAACGCTGAAGCTCTTCCATGGTGAAAGCATTAGCTGGTGACATCACCCTTGCCCGGGAGGCGCACAGTTGGGGGGGTCCTTCCATGTCCCCATTAATGAGCCCCGCAAAGTGATACCCATTTGTCTACTTGAGGTCATCTGTTTTCAAACTGCTGGATTGGAGCATGTGATGGGAGCTCACCCCACCCCTTGGCAGCAACGAATCTTGAACATGAACCTGCTGATTGTCAGCCCAGGGTTCTCACCTCAGGAGCCACTGCACTCCTCTAGTCTAGAGATCAATAAAACTGACAAAATAACTTAAACAGGTACTAACAAGTAATCCTCCATGTTAATATGTTGGTTAGCAGTTGGAGAAACATTTCAAAATGGAAAGGAAGGGGAGAAAACATCATTAAAAAGTATTTCTATAATGTTTTCTTCTACAGTTTTTTTTCTTAGTCTTCAGTCTTTGTTTTATATCTTTATCTAAAAATCTATTAAAAGCAGTTGTCTATTTTTTCTGTTTATTCCTTTAACACTTTTGTCTTTATCTTTTCTCTTTATATTCTTTGAGGTTTAAATTTTTAACTTGGTAAACATTCATCGATAAAACTTAGTTTTAAAAAGGTTAGCATAAAAAATACGAAATTTGGCAGGGCATAAAGCAGACTGGAACTCCATGACCCTCGAACTGGAAGTGGCTTCACAAGAACACAAGTGCTGTGTGTTTGTTACCCCTCTCAGATACCAACAGGGAAGGACTACGTCAACTAAGCTGATGAGATATTGTAAGATCTTTAAATGACTAATTTCCAGGATGTGGAGATTTATTTTTAATAAATGTGTAAATATAGATTGCTGGGACTATCAATGAAATCCAATACTCATTCAAAGACCAGAAAACTAGACCTTGAACGCAGAGCCACAGTAGATGAAATAAAAGTGCCAATAAAACTACTGAGAAATGGTAAAACAGTTGGAATGGATGAAGTCATGGCTGAGGCACTCAGAATTGGTGGAAACTATCTGACTCAGTGAGCGCATTCACTGTTACGACTCATCTGGCACTCAGAAAAACTCTCCATTGCATGAAAAGGAGCACGTACATCACTAATTTGAAAAAAGATGACAGCTGCTAGTACCGAAGCTACTGGTATATAAGCCTTCTGTCAATCATTGGAAAGGTCTTCATGAGAATGATTCAATTTTCTTCCAGAAACAGCAGGAAGAGATAACTAAAGAACAGCACCCAACCCAATGATGCAGTGACCCAAAGTTTCATCATCAAACAACTAATGGAAGAGAATTTGATGTGACAGACTGTCACTCGCTGCATTTGTTGACTTTCAAGCAACCTTCAATAGTGTATACGGGCCAACTTTAAGAAAAACCTTGAAAACTAAATACATGTCCACAGAAGCCTACTCCAAGATTGATTGACTGATTGATCAATCATATGGCAGAGTACATGGATAACAGTAGTAGAACTATATAAAAGAAGCACATAATGCTATGGTACACAAAGGATGGAAATATGTTCTCAATTTTGTAAAGTATGAGGAATTCAAGAAGTTATATGTAAGTTATAGCGTATGTTTTGAAACACATTGGTTCATGAGAGTAGAATACACGTTCTATATATTAATATCTAGACCATTTATCCAATTAAGTGCAGTGTTTGTTAGGTGGAGAAAATCTGTTTTTCCTCTCAAATAGCAGCTAAATGATCTGATGAGGAGCACCACGGTCACATTCAGGGCAGGATACTCTGCCTCATTTAAACAGAGAGGCTTGACAGATACCACGCAAGGTGCGAATCTCGAAAAGAGTTTTCCAGTACTGGTGAGTGGCATCAAAATCTGCTAATGTTTGTCTTGGGTCAGATATATTTTTCCCGGAATCTGGACAGAAAACTTATAGCAGTTCCTGTGGCCTGTACAGCTTTCAGAGGAATTCTTAATTTAACTGACATCAGGCAAGGTTGTGTGATATTACCCCTGTTGTTCGACGTCATAGTTGATACTGTAATGATGAAAGATTACAGTATATTAATAGAGTATAGCTAAACCACTACAGGTAGCCATTGACTTACGACCACAATTGAACCCAACATTTATGTTGTTAAATGAGAAATTCGTTAAGTGAGTTTTGCCCCATTTTACGACTTTTCTTGCCACATTTGTTAAGTGAATCACTGCACTTGTTAAATTAGTCACCCGGTTGTAAAGTGAATCTGGCTTCCCCATTGACTTTGCTTGTCAGAAGTTGCAAAAGGTAATCACATGACCCCAAGACAAGGCAATATAAATGTGAGTCAGTTGTCAAGCATCCGAATGTCATTCACGTGACCATGGGGATGCTGCAACGGTCATAAGTGTGAAAAATGGCCATAAATCACTTTTTCCAGTGCCGTTGTAACTTCGAACACCCACTGAACAAACTGTTGTAAGTCAAGGACTACCTGTATTTAATCAATCTCATATTTGGTGATCATAGTGCCATTTTGGCAGGCAGCAGCCCAGAAGCCATTGACATCTTGCACAGCATTAACAAATACTGTTTGTTCACACAGGGTGAGCGTTAATGCAACAAATGTTTTGATAACTGATGGGTCACAGTTTGCTGTTCGCCACAGTAAAGCCCACATGGAGTAAGTGAACCACTTGAAATATTGTGAATCATCAGGGGAAGAAGAAGAACAGCCACACCTCTCTTTAGATTGTTACGGCACTGTAGTACCTGTCGAGGGAATGAACCATTTTTGTGGAAGCCAGGATGCAAATCTTGACACTAGTCCTGCCAGTCTTCTTATGTGGATTTGAGACATGGACACTATTAAAATCAAAACTAAACAAGGTTAATGCATCTATGATGTATACTGGGAATTTTTTTAAACAGACTTCTCAAGAATGATATCAGATAGATGCAGTGAACTATCTACATTTGAGAATTAAATGCAAATTAAGATGGTTCCGTTACAGACACATATGCAGAATGGCAGAATATTACTTTTTCATGGGAAAGTGGCCTGCATAAAGTCCAACATTAGCACCAAAGACAATATGGGCAAAGCAAGTTGAAGATGATCTGAAAAACATAAGATTCAACCTAAATCACACAGCCTCAATTGGAAACATGGGGAAAACCATTATAAAACATCTTGTCTGCTGTCCAGCAGGAACCACAACAATGTACTGGCTCCAAGGGAGTAAAGTTACTCCAAGGGAGTAAAGAACAGCAACTGATAAGAGACATTTGAAGATTTTTCTATAGTTCAGATTCAACATGCACATGCCTGTTTCCTGATCTGACGGGCCTCGTGTAGAATGCATTTCAATAATAAGAATATGATTACAGTCTGTGTTTGGCATGTTATTTATCTGCCCTTGTCCCTTTGCAAGCAACAATAGCACTAGGCTATTGTTGTGTATTAGAATCTCAGACATTTGAATCGTTCGACCAGCAGCTGTAGCATTATCATTTTATTTTCTTTTGTATAATTCCTTGTATAATTAAGTAAAAGTTTTAAGTTCTTTTCAGCAGACGTATGAAAGGAAAAAGTGGCTGTAATTAACCATCCTTTCATATTATGGACTATAATTGGTATTCCTCACTCAGTATCCTTCATAGTTTTTGGTTCACATCCATTACGCTAGCTTTGTTTTTACAAAATTGTATTCCTAGAAGCAGGTTCTGCAGCTTCTGTAGTGTGATTTAATGCATAAATAGCGGCGAAGTTTTTACATCTGTATTTTGTATACACAACACAGGTAAATGCTAGAAGCATATAAATTCAGCATCACCACCTTCTTCAAGACTGAGTAGGAATTTTACTTTCTGCCAGACATGCCAGTATGCCCATGTCTCAACTAAGCTGTTTTTAATTGCTTGATCTATGTCAGTGTTTCCCAAACTTGACAATTTTAAGGCATGAGGACTTCAACTCCCAGCATTGCTGGTTGTGGAATTCTGGGAGTTGAAGTCCTCATGCCTTAAAATTGTCAAGTTTGGGAAACACTGATCTATGTAATTCCATTAATTCTGCTGGGCATCTTACAGATTTTGTTCGTCGTGTTGCATGATTTGCATACAGTTGTTTGAATTGTTTTAACTGGGTAAAACAGTTTCTAGACCTATGTATATATATTGAATTTCTACTGCTATTATTTTAATGAGTTAAGAACCTACAATACATGATCTAAGCAGTCCAGTTCAAATTGGAAGTGACTGTTTATCACAGAGTATTTTGAATGTGAAATGTTTTATTCGTAATGATAATTATTATTACTTAGCTTCCTAGTCTGTTTCTATACTTTCCATCTTTAAGTAGTTTTCTATACAAATTATTAAAATAAAAATTCTATAAAATTTAGAAATGATTAACAAGACGGGAATGGGAAAGAAGGACATATGAGTGTTCAGCTAATTTTTATACCTGGAATGCTTCCTCCAGGAAAAGGGGTCATAGTGGAGTCTTTTAGAATTGGGTGAGTGGGGAAGCACAAGAGAGAATTTCACGATGCTAGTGCTACCACAGAAAATCTCTTCTGATAAACGGGCTTTATTTGTTGTGTTTTGTGTATTCAACGTAGGCCCTGCCCAACTCCAGTCTATTGTGGGATAATTCACAATAAAAACAAAGAGGCCTGGGAAAACAGCCAGGTTTTTAAGGCTTATTACAGGATGCCATCAGGGAGGGAACATACGGCTCTCCGGGGGAATTTTGCTTAAGAAGGCAGGTGGTAGGACACTTCTTAGATCCCAGTAGTCATCACTGTTTAATTGAAGAGATCCTGTCTCTTCTTACTGGCTGGGCAATGGCATGAAAATAGATGATCCCTCAATTAGCCAGACTGTAGGCCAATTAGAGCTTTGGGAATTACAACCAGCACTTTAATTGCACCCAGAAGGTGCAAAAAAGGACCTACTAAGAAGTGCTTATCACGGTCTGTTTTGCATTTAAAGCTTCCAAGAGGTCTTCACAGGCAACCTCAACTAAAGCAGGCCGATGTTACCAACCCCCACAACTTGTGGGTGACCTCACTTAATAGGCTCATGTAGATATTGAACATAAATAAATTGTTATGGTTAGTTTCTGCTACCATTTTGTTTAGAACCCATATTTTACCATAGAAATACTCTTTTACAATTTTCTGAAAAACCCACTTTTGTGTATTCAGGAATATCTTGCATATTATCTCATAGGTTGAATAGCCTGTAGCTGGTGCTATTTTATTTTGTTATTTAAAGATGAAAGTAAAATAAATAAATAAAGATTTTTTTAATATAAATTTAAGGATCAAATTTCACCAGCATCTAATAGTGTATAGAATCTTAAAATTTACTTCCTGAAGGCTTTGGTAAGCTCCCAGACTTAAAAGGGGGGAGGGGGAGATAGAACTCTATTAGGAATACTTTTTAATGGATAAAATGATGGCCTATTCTTACCATTCTTTTTCTCCATTCATGGCAGAAAATGGCTATTAAAAATCACAATAACAGATTGCTTTTTTCTGCTTGTCACCTAAAGCAAGATATCCCGGTGAAGGAATGGGGAGAAAAGTCTCAATAATCTTAATAAAAGCATATTCCTAATCTTGTACCTTAAAGAAATATGCTTATGTCCCATGCTAGTTTATAATTGTTGCCTCATTCAACCAGCCTTTCTCTTCTATCTTCTTCTGCCGTCATAAATATTTTTAAATATTGTTCAATCCGGAGCTGAGCAAGTAGTAGTTCCTACTGTATTAATTTTTTTTCTGCATTGCCCAGTTACATCAGTTATATTTGACATCATTATCTAACCTTTCATTAGCCATGTGTAGCTTAAGAAAAGGTTCCCTCTTACACAGCTTGATATGCAAAGAGTTTTGTTTTGTGAAGATACTAGAGAAGCTTTTGCAAGAATCAGGATTCAGTAGAGAGCATCCCCCTCCCCAAAGAAAAAGATAGGGCTGAATTTTGGATATGGTGTTTACACCTTGTAACTCTGCAAGCTTCTAAATACAGGGAGAGGGTCACTGTCCATTAAGTAATCGAAACTGTCTATTAAGTAATCAAATTACTTCCTTTGCTTTTCGTCATCTGTGGCACTATAAGACTGCATACAGCCTGTGACCAAGATTCAGTTTGTGAATCTTTTTTTTAAAGATTGGGATATATTTATGCCATATCTATACCTGCCTTATGCTAATTTTCAATGAAAGAAATGAGAAGAGATTTCCTTGTCAATGAGAATGTTTTAACTGGCTGTGTTTCACTGCTAACTTTGTATTTCAAATATACGTAGCAATTTCTTTTTAACTTGCTGGTATTGATTTACCCATTATCAGCAGCAAATGCAGTTTTCCCCGTTTCTTTTTCTTCACCAGAAAATCATATTCTAGAAGATGTAAATAAATGTGTCATTGCTCTCCAAGAAAAAGATGTTGATGGTTTAGATCGCACTGCGGGTGCAATCCGTGGACGTGCAGCAAGAGTAATACATGTTGTCACTTCTGAAATGGATAATTATGAACCTGGAGTGTATACAGAAAAGGTTTTGGAAGCAACAAAACTGCTGTCAAACACAGGTAAAGTAAACAACATAATCACACTTTTAATTTGATAGTCTTAATGAAACAGCCAGGACAACATGTTTCTCACTTCTTTCTGCAGCCCCTTTGTATTGTCTAATAGTTAGGAAGTCGCTGTCATAAAATACCAAATACTTGTTTTAAGTTAGAGGCAGAAATAGGCAGACTAATGCCATGGAGCCCTGATGGTGCAGTGGTTAGAATGCAGTACTGCAGGCTGACTGTGCCAACTGCCAGGAGTTCGATCCTGATTGGCTCAAGGTTGACTCAGCCTTCCATCCTTCTGAGGTCAGTAAAATGAGGATCCAGATTGTTGGGGGCAATATTCTGACATTTGTAAACCGCTCAGAGAGTGCTGTAAAGCACTATGGAGCGGTATATAAGTCTTAAGTGCTATTGATATAGGGCAATGTTTCTCAAACATGGTTCTTACATGCTGGCTGGGGAATTCTAGGAATTGAAGTCCACACAGCTTAAAAGTTACTGAGGTTGAGAAACATTCCCTAGAGCTATGCTTGATAATATGTGTCCTAAAATAGGTGTATATACTTTAAAAGATGTATCTTAAAAATGAAATGAAATTAAAAAATAAGAAAAGAAAAATCCTATCAAAATATTGGTTTTTAGTATTTGCATTCTCATCCTGGCCCCTTAAATGTTACATATGGCTCTCAGCCATGAAAAGTTTACTTATACAATGTAAAGCAGAAAATAAGCATCATTTTGAATCATACAGCTCTTGGATATCCTTTTTACAATTCCCATGTTTATATAATACACAATGGCCTGCCCTCTGCACTCTGAAATATATATATCTTCTCATGTATATGTCTTATTCTTTACTACCAGCACAAACATAACTTTCTCTGCTCACAGTGTTCCTCCAAATAATACATATGAATTAAAACTGCTCTTTAGTATTGTGTTGTATAATTTTTCTCTCGTCTGCTTCTCCCCAATCCATTTTTTTCTGTGTGTTCTGTAGTTATGCCACGTTTTACTGAACAAGTAGAAGCTGCGGTAGAAGCATTAAGTTCTGACCCTGCTCAGCCAATGGATGAAAATGAATTTATTGATGCTTCACGACTAGTATATGATGGAATTCGTGATATCAGAAAAGCAGTACTGATGATCAGAGTGAGTGAACTTCAGCTTTCTTGAAATAGCATTCAGTTTTCAAAATGAGTTTTATTAATAATTTAAGACATATACTAAATTCTGTGTAAATTCATGCACACATATAAATTCATGCACGCATATGCATAACAGCTTAATAACTTGAGCATCTCCAGTAACTAGTGTATCTGCGACTAACTATTTTGTATTTTGAATTCTCCCCATTACCTATATATTGATGTGCAGTTCTTTATACAGTGCGGAATCACTCTGATCACTTTCCATTCTTCTAACCTCAGTAATAAATGCAATAATTTCCAATTAAATTGTATACAATTGTGGAAAGTGATGGAAACTACAAAAGTTAGGATGTTTCAAATGACTTTTTGGTGCCTGGTGTCCCAATTGGACAGGATATGGGTACAGGCAGCTGTTTGTTGTATTTACATCACTTCCCCACATAGAAGAGAAAGATGGTATAAAGCTAAAGTACCTCAGTTTTTTTGGGCCTGTTAGTACTCTGGTCACAGTTTAATTTACTGCTTGGCATACAGTCTGTCCAACTTTGTGTCTATTTCAGCTGTTCCCCTTTCCAATGTAAACCAACACATTTTTAAATATGCATTTGGATTGTATTTAGAACAGGGCTTCCATTGTATAATATTTATGTTAGGCAGATGTCATATTCCAGAGTGGGAAAGGCCAATAACTAAAGGTGTTTCATTATTTGAAGTTTGGGAGGATTTCAAAGAGCAAAACTGTTGCCATAAAAACTCTATCCATGTCCCAAAATTGGAGTTATCCCGGACCCGTCCACTTTTACAGTGTAAGCAGTCAAAATGCCACTCAAAGCCCAAACTGAAAAAGTTCAATGTTTCTGCATTATACCAGACCACAGACAAACTTCTTTTTATGTGCTTGATCAACCCAGCTATTACAAGTTTGTAAGACGTATTTTATACTTTACTTGATGTGATTCATGAATCCAAATTGTATTTGCCCTTCTTTTTGAGTGTTCAGTGATGTCTGAAAAAGTTGCACATATTTAACTATATCTAGATTTTCATCTATTCTTAGAGCTTTGTCTGTATCTTAATGGTTTTATAATGCTATTATAATGCTCTTTTGATTGTTTAAGTGTGCATAAATGGCTGACATAACAAGTTAGAAGTGTCAAAGGATGAGCTAATAGGCTCATTGTAAAGTTTTCCCCTTTGCATTGGAAAAAAATCTCAGTAAAGAAGAATTTATAAGGACTAAGGATAGGATTCTCTTATTATTGAGAAATCATATTCAAAATCTACTTGTTTTTGATGGAGATGAGGCAGCAAAAATTTAGCAAAATGAATAAATTATAAGAGGCAAATGCCTTTTTTCTTAGGTGTTTGTTAAGAGACCTAATTAGTAACAGCTCTGCATTTTATCTAAAATACAAATTGGATGTATTTTCAAAGCCCCCAAATAAAGTATCATAAATACTTGTATAATGCCATTAGGGATTAGTCACTTTGAAAATAAAGAATAGAGATATGCACAAAGCAATTTATTCAAATGAGATGACGCTAAAAGAGAATTGATTTCCCCCACTCTCTAGATAGTTTATACACTGCAATACTACCAATATTCCCACTCTCAGGAGCTAGTACACATTCTAATTATGGTAAGCCAAGAAACAGATTTTCTAGAAGAAAGAAATCAGCAGAAACACCTACTATAAAAGAAGTACAAACTGCAGATTTCTGAAGCTACAAAAAAGTAATATATCATGTTAAATGGATTGCTTTGGTTTAATCTAGCACAGGAATGAGTTATTTTACTCAGTGTCTACAAAAATTGTATTAAAGTGTTACAAATACAGCAATATAGGAAGCTACTACTGGTAATAATATTTTTATGTCTGTTTGCTCAAGCTCAAGAAAAACCATAATATAGCAAATGTAAGTAGGCAATATTAAATGACAATTACTTTTTAAAGAGTTTATCTAACCTTTTTATCAAACTCCCAGTTGTGCTAGATAAACATGTATGAAATGTACATGACTGTTGGTATTGTTAATTATTCATCTGTCTTAAAATATGCAGTTTGACAGGTTTTAAATTCAGTGTGTTCCAAAACCATGGAAACATTTGCTCCCCTAGATTATTCTTAAGTTTGATTGGGGCTTAAACTGTTTTTGCAGACACCCGAAGAACTTGATGATTCTGACTTTGAGACAGAAGATTTTGATGTCAGAAGCCGAACAAGTGTTCAAACTGAAGATGATCAACTTATTCACGGTCATAGTGCAAGAGTAAGAGATACCTATTTAATTATCTGCTTTAATCTCATTTGTATATAGCCCTGGCCACATTAAAATCAAGATACCATCATTTTTGTCATTCCCAGTATATCTTGTTTATCTGTATAGCATTATTTGTTTATCTTCTTGTTTGGGATTATCTTCTTCCTTTATTTGTGTGGCTTCGATATAGATAAAAATCACATAACTGCAGCAGCATCTAATCTGATTTCTGAATTACCAATCGTTGATTAAAACTTAAGCCTAGCCCTGGAATAAGGAATATTCCTTCAAACTGGAATTATTTTTTATTTAAAATAATTCTATTGAGAAAAATGATCTCCAATATAACAAGTTGCCATTTGATACCATTATATTTTTATCTTCTATACACTCATAAGTGGCTACCTTATTCTTTCTGATAGCAGTTTTATTCTCCACTTGCATGAGAGTGTCCTTGTAGATGATAGTTACAAATAGATAAAACTACATGGAAGTGCTAAGCTTTCCCATTCCTTGAAGGTTTTCTTTAAAAAAAAGTTCTGAATCCTACCTTGTTTCTTGTGTGCTTAACAATGAAAGAGAAACTCGTGGAGCATTTGCTGTGTTAAACATCAATAAATACTATACAAAATAGAGTTCAGAAGAAACCTCAAAGCAGTATTTCATTTTTTCGAGTGTTCCCACAGTTCATGCTACTTGAAAGTTCAGGTGGGGGCAGTTTCTTGCCATCAGATACATCTATGAAGAGGTGGTCTTCCAAGCAAGTATCCAAGACTGCCCTCTTTGTTATTTCACAAAGCTCAACACTTTTGTAACTTTTCTGTTATAAATTTGCTTTTACTCATTGCAGTAGCCTTCCATTTTGTGTGTAGGCAACATAAACTTGGCTGCCTCAAAATGTATCTCAGGTGATTTAAAGATCTAAATCATATAATCATGATCTGATAATTACACTGTCGCCTGGGTTTTTGTCTTTCCCTCCAATTTTGCATATATGTGGAAGATTTGAATAAGATTTGATCAATATTTACAATCTGGCTTTCAAAAATATGTCAGTTTTCTATCTGAAAACTCTTTATTTTTCATCCCCTGTAGCAGTTTCAAAATATGCCTCCATACGGTGTAAAAATGGAGAAGAAAACATAAATATCCTATGTTGCCAATTTTTTCCCCATGGGATGCTTAAAAAGTCATCTTTCACCAGTACATCTTTCCATATAGTAGAGAGTAAAAAAATAATGTTCCCGTTCATCCTTTGGATATACAGTACTTTGACTCTTAATTAGGTTGGCTAATGAAAATATCTGAATAGCCAGTTATTGAAAAGCATTTTATATATAGAATAATTCTTCATTCCAGGCCATCATGGCTCAACTCCCTCAAGAACAAAAAGCCAAAATTGCTGAACAAGTTGCCAGCTTCCAAGAAGAAAAGAGTAAATTGGATGCTGAAGTATCCAAATGGGATGACAGCGGTAATGATATTATTGTTCTGGCAAAACAAATGTGCATGATTATGATGGAGATGACGGATTTCACCAGGTAAGCTTTCTGTACAAATAGGCTTTTCGAGAGCAACCTTAGTTCATGTTCCTTGTATCTCAGCTAGTTTTCCTTGACAGTATCCACTGCAGTTGATACCTGAAACAGTCTCAGACACCTTGTAAAATGATCTTATTTATTCTCTCTTATCTCTCATTCTGAAGACATTACTAAAGGAGAGCAGGGTCATTAATATGAGTACGATATCAAATTTTCTTCTCTTTTTCATTTAATTCAACTGTTCCAGAGTTGGGTCATAGACTGAAGGAGGACCAGTTAAAGTTATAATTCAATCTAGGCAGCATAGAGAGGTTAAGGTTGGGTAGTTTGTCTGCTGTGCCAGCTAACCTGTTTTTCAAGTTCCCCCTAACAGAGAAATGGTAAATTTTGCTTAATAAGATTGCATTGCCTGTATTTAATGGTATTTTTTTTTTATAACTTTGCCTTCTGATTTTCCTGTGTTTAGATTGTTACAGAGAGACATATAAACTGTATAGGAAATTCTCTTAGCACATGCATAATTAAATATAAACTTAAAATAATTTTAATCCTATATCTTCTGGAGAGTTGGCTTAGAACGGTGTTTCCCAAACTTGGCAATTTTAAGGCATGTGGACTTCAACTCCCAGAATTCCACAGCCAGCTTTGCTGGCTGTGGAATTCTGGGAGTTGAAGTCCTCATGCCTTAAAATTGTCAAGTTTGGGAAACACTGGCTTAGAAAATTAGATTTAAATGAGTTTTGAGTCAAGGTTTTTTTTAGGAACTGCACAAAGCTGGAACAGTTTTGGTAGTCTTCGTTTCTGAGCTGAAATACAATTTGTTTTAAACTGATAGTAAATTGTAGGCAATAATTAAACATTTATTATCAGACAAAATTGTCTGGTCCTGTTGAAATTATTTGAGGTGTAGCCCATGTTTTGTTATAGATTAATGGATAGACCTCAAAGATATTCTAGGGCAGTGGTTCTCAACCTGTGGGTCGGGACCCCATTTGGGGTCGAACGACCATTTCACAGGGGTCGCCAAACAACGCAGTCCGCCATTTTTTCCCCCTTTTCCTTAGCTGTGCTACTCTCTTTTATTCTATTGGCTTTTGAAAGCCAATAGAACAGACTCTCTTGAATAGAGTCTAATTCTATTGGCTTTCAAAAGCCAATAGGAATTGTCCAGGCTGTCTCTGCCCTGCTGAGCCTGCCAAAAGTCCCATTCTGCAAACGGTGCTGTACCAGTTGAGTAGTCCTCGACTTACGACCGGTTGAGTTGTCCTCGACTTACGACCGGTTGGGGGTCGCGGCATTAAAAAGGTTGAGAACCACTGTTCTAGGGCTATCCTTGGATTTGGGCTTCTCTCCTATGATTGTGACTTTGAACACCATATAGAACCTGCCACAGAATCAAATCATTTAGGAAAGCTCCGATAAGGGAAATCTCGATGAGGTAATGCCTAAAGGATGTCCTACCCAAGTTTCTAATTGCAAGGGGCAATGTAAGAGCAGCTCAAAAAAGAAAAAACACACACAAGAACAAGCTACATTTACTTTGCTCTGTAAAACTAGTTTGGCTTGTTAAGTGCACCATGATCAAATAAACTGTGGCCAAGCTTAAGTAATTTTTAATAAGATATTAAAATGTGATTGTTTAAGGAGGAAAAGCTATGTGTAAGGATATTGTAATGATACATTTAATTCTCATGCAGCTGAAGTATTTTTAGTACTACTGTTAATGCAAGTAGTCCTCATTTAATGATCCCAATTGAGTCTGGAATTTTTGACATAAGTCATTGCAGTTGTTAATCCTGTCTCCACATGAACTGACTCAATTTTACAACTGCTTTTACAAAATGAGTCACCATGGTCATTAGGTACTATGTGGTCATTAAGCAAATCCGTTCTCCCAAATGGGCATTTGTTTTTTGCCAGAAATTTCTTTTTGGGGGGAGTCATAAATCACGGTCACATGGCCACAGCATGCAGCAACCAATCATAGGTGCCTAAAATACAATCATGTGACCCAGGAGCACAGCAGTCGTAACTTTGAGGATGGATCATAAGTCGCTTTTGGAAGGGGGGAGTCTGTCATAACTTCAAACAGTTATTAAGTGAGGACTACTTCACTACCTTGTGGTGAATCCTTTATCACAGGGAAATAATGTGCAAGGAAATACTATGTGCCCTTGATTCTAGAAGACAAATATTCTGTTCTCCTTTGCAGGGGTAAAGGACCTCTAAAAAATACATCGGATGTCATCAGTGCAGCAAAGAAAATTGCAGAAGCGGGGTCAAGAATGGATAAACTAGGGCGGACAATTGCTGATCATGTAAGCTGTAACTGATTTTTTTTAATGAATCTCACCTTTAATTTTACAATATATTTTTGAACTGATGGGTCAGTAGTTTGCTTTATGGAATCTTTCTAAGAATCTTAATTCCGTATCCTCCTCTACTAAAAAGCTTCCTTCATTGCTTGCTCCCAACATTTATGGATTTGGATTCTATACTGATAACTTATTTTTCAAATAATACTGCAAATAATAACTTCCAGATGCATATATACCACATGCATGAATGAAAAAAAGAATACTCTGTCACATATAGAGTTTCACATTTATACCCACTTAATTCAAGGCACTAACATGTACATGATTAAACTGATGTTTTCTTTTTGATGCCACCAGATAATTATTTTTTATTTTGGAGCACAAACTATTTTATTGTAGAAAACTCTAATGTGTGGCATCTAAAAAAGACAGGGATTCTCAGTCCTCTTCATTTTTCTGTCACTGCCTCTCTGTAGGGAAAAGATAATGCATGTATATTGCCTTTGCTGGGAGATCAAACATGGTGTTGTCCATATTTTTGCCAATATAGTAGATAAGGATATTAGTCTTACCTTAGCTTTTCAAGATTTATCTGGGATTTTCTCCCTGCATTCTAGAATAGGGATCCCTAACCCCCAGGCTGTGGCCTATTTGGAACTGGACTGCTCAAGCAGTGGGCCAGCATGTATACACACACAACTCAACTTGTGCAAATTGAGCTGCGTGTGCACCAGCCCATCGCTCACGCGGCCTTGTTCCCTCTCCCCCCCCCCAAAAGCTGAGCCACCAAGTTGCAGAGATTGGGGACTGCTATTCTAGAACATTTCTTCTTAAATATGTGACAGTTTCATTAGGTAAACAAAATGGACTATTGTTACCTGAATCTTTTAAGAATAAAGATTGATGGAAATTAAATTCTGTTTGGTGGATTATTTCAGTATGCTCTATTTGGGGCTGCCTTTGAAGATCACTTGGAAACTACAACTTGTCCAGAATGAAGTACCAGGGGCAATAATGGATGTGCCTTGATATACTTATGTGTCACCAGTACTTCTTAAGCTGCTCTTGTTGCTAATTGGCTTATAGGTGTAATTCGTGACATTGGGCCTGGTTATCGGAGAGACTGCCTATCTCCAGTAGTTTCTGCCCATCCTGTAATATTGGGCACAGAGTGTATACTTCCAGTCCCCTCAAGCAAACATGCCATCTGTTGGCACCTGGGAATTATGTGTTCTCTGTTGTGATACCTGCCTCTGTGAATCCACCTCCCCACAGAGATCCATATGGCTCCCCCAGTAATGTTTTAAAAAAAACCACTGAAAACCTGTCTAGGGGGTCGGGTGAGCCCTTGAAGAATTTTATTTGGAATTTTATAGTAGTAAGTATTTCTTACTCCATATCTCTGATACAGTTCTATTTAGGATAAGGCTTAACAATAAATAAAATGACACTGACTTGTATTTTAATGCCTTTGGAGTGTGCTAAACTCTCTAAAGAATGAATTATCTTTTTTCTCTGCACAGTGCCCAGACTCTGCTTGCAAACAAGATCTGCTAGCCTATCTGCAGCGTATTGCTTTATACTGTCACCAGCTGAACATTTGTAGCAAAGTGAAGGCAGAAGTTCAGAACCTTGGAGGAGAGCTTGTGGTATCTGGGGTATGTACACGTGCTAATGTTTGTTTTGTGTCTTTCTAGATTCAGCTCTTAAACCTTAGTTTGCTTCAGTTGTGAAATTCTAGATGTAGAATGTAAAGCTGTTCTTTCAGCATTTTCAAATCCTCTCAAGGTTTTCGTCCCAGGATTGGAGACATTTATACTATCTTTTTCCTTCAGAAAGATTGCATGGTCCAAATTGTGGTTTAAACAATCCAGTGCGTACATTTCATTATGATGAAAATGGCTTTGTTTGCTAAAGTACCCTGAAGTAAGTCTCATTTTCATCCAGTACTCCAAGGCCAAAGCTAAAGCCATTCATCTGTTTGATTCTCAAGTCATTCAGTGACTGTATACGGTCTTATCAGGTTCCTGTGTGTTTACACAGAAACTATGTTTCTTTCAAACTTTCCACGTATTTTTGAGTGTAAATTTCTGTTATATATTTTCTTGTGATTTGTTCCCCCCCCCCCAAGCCTGCTCACAGTCAGCCACTTACATCCATTTCTATCTTCTACAGTCAGAAGACTTCCTCTTCTCCAACTCTCTCTGAAAACTTTCTTCCAGGCTGTGAATGCATTTTAATCCTCATCCTCAATTCCAATGGAGCCAGCCCACATTAATATCTTGTTTACCTTTTCTTATGCATATAATTTTGTAGTCTGCCAACCATTTTAGCACACCTCCGATTGTACTTGGATAGAGCTAATTTATTCTGTATGGAGGGAAAAACAAATTGATAGTCAGGATCACCAACCCTTCTTCAAAATGGCAGTGATTTTTGTAATATTTTTAAAGTCTTTATTGACTTGATTGTGAAGTTAAAATGTAAGTCTGAGGAGCCATGTTCAAGCTTCTGCTTTTCCTAAGCACTGTACTTCCCTTCTTCATCACCAAAGTTGGCATTTTCTTTTATTTACATGGAAGAGGCAGTTTCTTTCATTGCAAACAATATAATCCTAATTTCACTGGAAAAGGGGTCCCTTTATCTATACCTCTGTCTAGAAATCTCAGTAGTGAAGATAACATTTCTGTTGCCCCATAAATGTTCTGATTATACCTTTATTTGCATTTGGGTACTTATTAAATATGAAAAATTTGCACTCACCTTTGAGTTAGACAATTATTTTCATGGAGATAAAATCAGATAGCAAGCTTTAGAGAAGAGACAATTAGCATAAATGTGATAATAGCAAATTCTGCTTTGGTTGAATAATGGCAAACTGAAATAAGAATGGATGGATGGATGGGAGAGCACCAATACAAACAAATATACGGTATAACAAATTAATACTACCAAAGATCTGGGCCATCTTTGGCAAGAATGTTGGCACTGAATAGAGACTTGCTACCTTTACAGTAGAGAGCCAATTTGGTGTACTGGTTAAGGCATCAGGCTAGAAAGCAGGAGATCTTGAGTTCTAGTCCTACCTTAAGCACAAAGCCAGCTGGGTGACCTTGGGTTAGTCACTTCCTTTCAACTCTAGGAAAGAGGCAATGGCAAACCATTCTGAGAAACAAAACTTAGCAAGAAAACTGCAGGGACTTGTCTAAGCAGTTTTTGAGAATCAGACACAATTGAATAGAAGGGAGGGAAAAGTTTTACAAAAATACTCTGAGGTTTTATAAGGACTATAAAATGCATATTTAACTTTGAGCTCTTCTGCTGCAGAAATTTTTCTTCAAGCTAGAACCAGTAATATATAATTTAATAAAAAGCAAGTATGTCACATAATGTAAGTACCCTCTTTCACACAGCGGATAGTTAAACAATAATGGAATGTGCTACTGTTGCCCTCCCATTAAATTGTTTTCAAACTATTTAGAAAACCAATTAAATCTTACCAAACAGAAGTCATACACATTACATAATTTATTTCTGTAAGTTCTTCTATTAATGAGAAATAAAAATAAAGGCACTCCTCGAGTTATGACAGTTTACTTACAGTAGCAACCGTTCAAAGTTGTGACATAACCCCAACTGCTTACGACACAGTCCTGAGGTTACGAATGTTGCAGCACGACGGCAGTCACGCCCTTGAATTCAAAAATAATTTTCTTGATAAAGGAACCCGAACCTCAAGAGTCCTCTTAGCATTCGTTCTGAGATTCATACATTTGGAATTCTTGCATCTCTGATATATTTGAACCTTATCCTTAAACTTTGTATAGCAAACTGTGCCTCAGACTAAAGCTTTTCTCTTTTCCGGATTTGTTTGTTAAGGTGGATAGTGCCATGTCACTGATCCAGGCTGCCAAGAATCTGATGAATGCTGTGGTGCAAACCGTAAAGGCTTCCTACGTGGCCTCCACTAAATACCAGAAGTCTCAAGGGATGGCTTCTCTGAACCTTCCTGCTGTGTCCTGGAAAATGAAAGCTCCCGAAAAGAAGCCTCTAGTCAAGCGAGAGAAACAAGATGAGACCCAGACCAAAATCAAGCGAGCTTCCCAGAAGAAACATGTTAACCCAGTGCAAGCACTCAGTGAATTCAAAGCAATGGAGAACATTTAATTTGTCAGTTTCCTTCCCTTCCCTTCAGAATTTCTGCCATTTTGAATTATGTTAAAGTTTATTTACCTAATATTATGACGAAATCATTTAGAGTAAAAAGAAATAAACAGAGTTAGGAAGCACGACAGTTCAACTTTCAATCTGCAAGCATGATAGTGTTATATGGAAATGCTGTCTAGAAATATTTCTGTGATATTTCTAGCTCCTGTTTTGCATAAATAAGCCCTGCTTTAAATCTGTTCTATAACCAAAGATAAATTCACAGTAACAATCATCCTTCACATAGCTGGATCATGTCATTCTATGAGGGGAAAATTGAGCCGTCTCGGTGTGAACGGGAATTGAACATGTGGTTTTAAAAAAAAAAGTATATATATGCTGGGTGGATAAAGATCAATTTTGCTATGCTTAATAATTGGGAAAGTGGAAGCGCTAATTGCTACTTAGAACACTAAGGCAACAATAGAGGATGAGTTTGAAGGAGTAATATACTGTAGCATTCTTTCTAATTTAAGTAGGCATTGACTTTTTTCCAGCCTGAACACATTGATGCATTTATTCTAAGTAACACTTGAGGGAATACACATTAGGAGTAGATAATAGTGAGTGACAAGTTGTAGCCAACCCAGCATTTCCAAGGTAGTTTTCCTTGGGTCTCGGGAACAGAAGTCATTATAAAAGGAACTTGATGCATATTGTGCAATGTATTAGAACACAAACTTTTTACTTATTTTTGGGATGTGATAATGTCAATGCTTGGTTACAGATTACTGATATTCTTTATCACAAGACTAATAAAAAAAATTTCTTGCTACCAGTGGGTGCTGTAAATGTTGCCTGTTTTCCCTCGGCATTCAAATGCAAATCCATCACTGTGTTCTTGTAATAATTGCTAGTCATTTTCCTTTGAGCTTAAAAAGAAACTTAGCAAATAATGTTTATTCAGGCTGCAGCCTAGGTATGTCATAATGAGAGCTTCATGGCATAATTTTGCTATTTTAAATTTTTTATGGATTTCTGTTTTTATATCTTTTCCAATAAAGTATAAAAACCCGTTGTACTAGTCAGAGTTTTCTTTGGCAGTTGGTAAAATAAGCTTAATTCTATAGTGTACTGACTAATTTGAGTTAACTTTTAAGAGGCCAGTAATGAATGACTCATACATAATTTTCTTAAATGGTTTTGTTGAAAGTCAACAAGAAACCCTGCTCTGAGGTTCAGTGCACAAAAGGCAAAATTAATCACCTCTTTTGTAACTTCCAGTAGAGAAAAAGACACTCAAGAGTTAAATCAGCTGGGGTCCTAGCCTCATTTGTTTCAGAGAGTTAGTAGTTTCGTGTCCTTGTATGTCCACAATACATTTTTAAATTAAAGATGTTTTGGGTTACATGGGGGACCTGTTTTCTCTATTTGGTTTATTTGAGCAACTCATGCGCCTACATACTGTGGTTTTGTGATCTCCAAAATTTCATTGGCAATTGAACCATTAGAGTAACAGTGGGATACAAATTTAAAATTAATAATTCTAGGGGTTAATGACAATAATAAAAAAGATGTGGGGTTTTTTTCAGCAAGACACTAAACCAGTGGTGGCACTCAGAGCCCTCTCTGTTGGCACTCGCACCACCACCGCCAGCAGCAGGTCCATCAGGCCGCCACCGCTGCCCAGAGCAGGAGCCCCGCCCAGCACAAAGGAGGCAAAGCGACCAACTAGCAAGCTTGAGTTGAGGTGGGAGAAGGCTTCGTGGTATCCGCAACGAAACATCCAGATTCAGCCATAGTTTCATTCCATATAGCATTAACCTTGTGAACTCTCAAGCTTCCTCCTTCCATTATATATTCAAGATGGACAGTATTTAATATTTATTTGTTATGTATATGTAAAGGTGTGAGTCTATATATATGTTGTATATAGTATGTTTTTAGGGCGTATCATGTACGTGTTTCACTTTGAGAGCGGGCAACTAAATTTCATTTTTGATGTGTGCTGTTGTGTCCACAGTAAAAAAAAAATGACAATAAAGGTTATCTTGTCGATTGGTGGACTGGAAGAAAAGGGAGGGGGAAGCATTTACGCACTGCAAATGGGGCAGGGCTAGTGCCTGCGTCTCCCGCGTCAAATTGGAAGTGTCTTGGTGACGTTTTGACGAAGTCCCATTCGTCATCTTCAAGTTGGTGTTTTCGGCTTCGTGCTTCGAGGAGCAATGTGTGGTCTTAGCTGTTTCTTCCTTTTAACTCCAGTGGGGGTATGAACTGATTGGGTGGGAGCTTGGCTGTGTTCTGATTGGGTGGAGGTGTGTTCTGATTGGTTAGGGGCTTGTCTGTGCTCTGATTGGCTGGGGGGGTTGTCTGTGCTCTGATTGGCTGGGGGGTTGGCTGTGCTCTGATTAGCTGGGGGAGTGTTCTGTTTGGGTGGGGGCTTTGTTGTGCTCAGGTTAATCTGAGTTGCAGGGTGGTTTAAGATGGTGGGCTGCCTTGCTATTTTTTGGCTTCGTGGTCGTGCCTCATCTTCATGGTGGGTGTCAGTTTGCTTCATGTATGGATTGGAGGGGTTTAAAGTGGCTAATGATGCAGCTGTGGTCTGGCTTCTGGTTTGTGGTCGTACCTCATCGGTGTGGCTTTGGGTTTGCTTTTTGCATGGATGTGTGGTGATGATATCCTGTGTGGTTTTAGTGAGTGTGGGTCTGGTGTCATTCTTTGTGTTAGGGAATCGTTTGTCAATAAGGGCGGGTTTCCAAATGGCTGGTAGGCGGGAGGTATCATCTCGTTTGTTCATGCTGTGTGGGCGTTTTTCTATCTCGATGGCTTCTCTGATTATTCTGTTATTAAAATGTTCAGTTTTGGCGATAGTTCTGGTATTTTTAAAGTCAATTTCATGTCCTGTGGCTTTAAGGTGTTGGACCAGGGAAGATGTTGGTTCCTCTTTTTTGAGGAGTTCTTATGTTCTTCAATGCGTGCACTTATTCTTCTGTTGGTTTGTCCGATGTATGTGTTGGGACAAGCAGTGCATGGGATTTCATATATTCCTTGATTTTCTAACTCAATTTTATCTTTGGGGTTTCTTAGGATGGTGAATATTTTTCTGTTTGTGCAGAATGCTGTTTTGATGTTGTGTTTATGGAGGATCTTGCTGATTCTGTCTGTGGTGCCTTTTATGTATGGGAGGAGGGCTTTGCCGTTTTCTTGTTCTCTGTCTTGGATTTTAGTGGGGGTTTCTTTTTGGATTAGGTTTGTAATCTTATTTCTTTGGAATCCATTGGATGTTAGTACATTGGTGAGTGTAGTTTGGTTTTTAGGTGTTGTTCGTCAGCTAAGCATTTTGTTCTGGAGATGAGTGTCTTGTCTATGGAGTTGATCTCTGCTGGGTGGTGGTGTGAGAGAGCATGCAGATAGCAGTTTGTGTGTGTTTTCTTCTGGAAGATGGTGTGTCCTAGGGAGACAGAATCAGCAAGATCCTCCATAAACACAATATCAAAACAGCATTCTGCACAAACAGAAAAATATCCACCATCCTAAGAAACCGCAAAGATAAAATTGAGTTAGAAAATCAAGGAGTATATGAAATCCCATGCACTGCTTGTCTTGTAAGAAATCTCACAGTGGTTTCCAATCGCAAGAAATTTAATCAAATTATTGTCTCTAATCAAGGCTGCCAATTTCGCCACCATGGTTAGCTCTAATAGTTTCAAAGTCCATTCTTCCATTTTGAGTATATGGCCCATTTCACTCTTTGTGCTTATAGTAACCTTGGAGCTGATGGCAGATATAAAAACAAAATCCCATGTTTTCTTTCCCCCTGTTTATCAGCTGTCCCTAAAAGAAAAGTTTCAGGTTTCAATTTTACATCCATTTTCAAAATATTCTAAAAAAAGATAGATATCTGATTCCAAAATATCTTTTTGCCTGTCTCCCAAAGGTAGTAAAAATTCCTTCAAATTGATTACATTTCCAACATTTGTTTGAGACTCCCTTATACACCTTGGCAATTTATCAGGAGTTAAATACCATCAATAGATCATTTTATTAAAACATTCTTTCAAATTATAGTTCAGTGCAAATCTCAAACCCTGTGTCCACATATTTTCCCATTGATCAAGCATACTGTAATATAACCAATTTTTTAGCCTATTTAACCATGCAATCTTTAATGTATTTATGATCATTTAAGATTAAAATGCAATAACACTTTATAAGCTTTTGCAAAAAGATGTTCATCATTAGTGCACTTTTTTTCATACTTCATTTTCTTGTCTGGAAAAACAATTTCCTTTAATCTCATTTAAACCTTTCAGATAATTGCACGTGTGTAAATCAGGGGGAAGTATAATCCTCGTTCTCCCATTCTTCTCTAGATTTAAGTCTAACATCCATACCCATGTCACGATCCAATGAATCAACATAGGTCATCTAAGGTTGTTTGCTTATCACTTTCCTGCAAAACAAGCTTCTTGAGGTGAAAAAGCCAACTGAGTATTTGAAAGCAATCTGCCATCAGTACGAAACAATACTGACCGAACAACAGTCAGCTTTGTGGCTGTGAATGTTGTTGTAGAACGTGGGTTGAAATGTGTACAAGTCATTGATAAATGGTTTGATGATGCTTAAGCAGTTTTACCAAATATATGCTAAAGGCGATTTCACATATTTCCTCTGCTTCTGTGGTGCTAAGTCAGGTTACCCTTTTAAAACTGCATGTCTGAATTAGGGTGTTTGTCAAGCCACTGAAGATGGTTCTGTACCTTGTGCCTGGTGGGGCTTCGGAGTTAATGATGTAGGAAAAATTGAAAGGCTTCACAAAAGAGAAATGCACGGCTTCAGAATGAAAAGGCAGATGGGATAGCTGAAATTACCCAACCTTATAAGAGAAAGAGGAACGGCAACAAAGAACATACCACACTCTACAGCCAGAAACCTGGATGAAACGCAACTGGGCAGTGCTTCAATGGCCAGGAAGTTCCCCTCCTGGCACGTACATCAGTATCTCAGAATACGCTCTTAGATAAAGACCTTTTCATGTCTCTGAGCTCAGTAAGTGAAGAAAAGTGATGGCTAGGCCGAGGTCAACAGGAAGATAATAATAGGAGGAGGGGGAAGCTTCAGTCTGGTTTTAAAGCTTTAGTTCTCTGTTCTTCTCTATTGAGAAAAGCAGCTTTAAATATCTTTGCCAGGGAGATGAAATTGACACACAGAAAGCTGACTGTATAAATCGCTTAGAGAGGGCTGTAAAGCTCTGTGAAGCAGTATATAAGTCTAAGTGCTATTGCTAAATGCTATAGGATTACTTTCCTCCCCTGTACAGCGGAATCGTTCTTGAATTTGGATGTCTCAATTACTAGCAATACTCTCCATGTAGCCCATTGCAGACCTAATAAGAGAGCTTTGTTAGTTTATGCTGTCAAATTATTTTTGCAATTGGCACAACCACCCAACTTAACTTACCTATCATAGGTAGTCCTGAGCTGGGATAGACAACTGGGCTCCTGGAGTCAATATTGGACGGAAATGTTTGGAGGAGACTTTAGAGATCATCTTCTAGTCCAATTCTCTGATGTGTGTTGTTGTCAGATGCATGAAATTTGGTCATAAATGTGCACATTGTTTGGGAAATGATTTTAAATTTACCTTTATAATAATAGTAGTAAAGTTGGAAGGGACCTTGGAGGTCATCTAGTCCAACCCCCTGCTCGGGCAGGAAACCCTACACCATTTCGGACAAGTGGCTGTCCAGTCTCTTCTTAAAAACTTCCAGTGTTGGAGCATTTACTGCTTCTGGAGGCAAGCTGTTCCACTGATTAATTGTTCTCACTGTCAGGAAGTTTCTCCTTAGTTCTAGGTTGCTTCTCTCCTTGATTAGTTTCCACCCGTTGCTTCTTGTCCTGCCTTCAGGTGCTTTGGAAAATAGCTTAATTCCCTCTTCTTTATGGCAGCCCCTGAGATATTGGAATACTGCTATCATGTCCCCCCTTGTCCTTCTCTTCGTTAAACTAGACATACCCAATTCTCGCAACCGTTCCTTATATGTTTTAGCCTCCAGTCCCCTAATCATTTTTGTTGCTCTTCTCTGTACTCTTTCTAGAGTCTCAACATCTTTTTTACATCGTGGTGACCAAAACTGGATGCAGTATTCCAAGTGTGGCCTTACCAAGGCATTGAAGAGTGGTATTACCATTGTATTTGCGAATGGTCACTAACCAAGATAATCACTAAACAAGCAACGGGTATAATGTTCCCCAAGCATCATTTCCATAATTCCATCATTTTCCAATAGGGGGAAAAATCAGAAATACCTCTTTATTATGAATGATTTGAATCTCCAGGGCTCTGACAGATGACATCTTAAAGTTCTAAAGGAATTTGCTGATGATCCTTTATGTATTCTCTTTGAGATAGCCTGAAGAAAAGAGTGATGTTTTAGATGCCTGGAAGAAAGCAAATGTTGTCCCTGTTTTCAAAAAAAGAAAAAGGAAGATCCTGGAAATTGTGGACCAATCAATCTGATATGATTTCCTGGACAATTCTGGAACAATTCATAAAAAAGATGGACCTATCTGTATCTTGGAAACAATGCAATAATTACAAGAGTCAGTATGAATATGCTAAAAAGATATATTCTGTCACCATTTTTGTATTAAGACAGGGACAAAAAGGGGATAAAGGGGAATAACAGAAACACACTATGCTACCTAAAGGAAATGGTTGAAACTAATTTTTAAATATATCTTTGATCTTGGCCATACAAAATAATACTGATATGTCTTTTCATTGCATCCTTTCATAGCTAATCAACATATATGAACATGTGAACATACATCCATCTTCCTACATTGAAGAGAAAGATGTTTTCACTGTCTCAAACGAGTGATAAATCTCTAGTTATTCATACTGTGACCCGTTCCAAGGTTTTGTTGTATAGTTGTATATTTTTAAGCAATATTTATTTGTATGACATCCACATTGTGAGACTTTGGTTCGACTTACACTTATAGATTTAAAGTGCATTCAGAAAGTATTCAGACCCCCTTTGCTTTTGTTATGCTGCAGCCTGATTCTACAATTGTTGAAATTCATTTTGTTTCTCATTAATCTACACTCGGTACCCCATAATAACAAAGTGAAAACAAAGTTAATATCTATAAATTTAATAAAAAGAAAAAACTGAAATATCACATTGGCATAAGTATTCAGACCTTTTGCAACAACACATAAAATTTAGCTCAGGCACCTCCCATTTTTCTTGATCATTGCTGACATGTTTCCACACCTTGATTGGAGTCCACCTGTGGTAAATTAAATGGATTGGACATGATTTGGAAAGGCACATACCTCTCTATAAGAAGGCCTCACAGCTGACAATGCATACTGTAGCAGAGCAAAAGGCCATGAAGTGAAAGGAACTGCCTGCAAAGCTCAGAGACAGGATTATTGCAAGGCTCTGATCTGGGGAAGGCTACAATAAAATTTCTGCTGCACTGAAGGTTCCTAAGAGCACAGTGGCCTCCATAATTCTCAAATGGAAAACATTAGGCACAACCAGGACTCTTCCAAGATCTGGTCGCCCAGTCAGATTGAACAACTGGGGGAGAAGGGCCTTAGTAAAAGAGGTAACCAAGAACTCAATGGTCACTCTGATTGAGCTCCAGAGATTCTGTGTGGAGATGGAGCAGAGTTCCAGAAGGACAACCATCACTGCAGCCCTCCACCTATCTGCACTTTATGCCAGAGTGGTGAGATGGAGGCCTCTTCTCAGTGCAAAGCACATGAAAGTCAGCTTGGACTTTGCAAAAAAGCACCTGAAGGACTGTGAGGAACAAAATTCTCTGGTCTGAGGAAACCAAGATTGAACTGTTTGGCCTCAATTTTAAACATTATGTTTGGAGGAAACCCGGCACTGCTCATCCCCTGCCCAATATCATCCCGATAGTGAAGCATGGTGGTGGTAGCATCATGCTGAAAGGGTGTTTTTCAGTAGCAGGGACTGGGAGACTGGTCAGGGTTGAGGGAAAGCTGAATGGAGCAAAGTACAAGGATATCCTCAATGAAAACCTGTTCCACAGTGCTCAGGACCTCAGACTAGACTGAAGGTTCACTTCCTAACATGACAACGATCGTAAGTACACAGCCAAGACAACTTAGGAACAACCAGAGCCCTGACTTGAAAATCTCTGGAGGGACTTGAAAATGGCTGTCCACTGATAGTCACCATCCAACCTGACTGAGCTTGAGAGAATTTGCAAGGAAGAATGACAGAAAATCCCCCAATCTGGGTATGCAAAGCTTGTCATGTCACACTCCAAAAGACTCGAGGCTGTAATTGCTGCCAAAGGTGCTTCAATGAAGTACTGGGTGAAGGGTCTGAATATTTATGCCAATGTGATATTTCAGTTTTTTCTTTTTATTAAATTTACAGACATTTCTAAAATTTTGTTTTCACTTTGTCATCATGGGTTACTGAATGTAGATTAATGAGAAAAAAATAATTTCAACAACTGTAGAATCAGGCTGCAGCATAAAAAATTGACAAAAGTGAAGGGGGTCTGAATACTTTCTGGATGCACTGTATATACCACTCCATAGTGCTTTACAGCACTCTCTGAGCAGTTTACAAATGTTTACATATTGTCCCCAACAATCTGGGTCCTCATTTTACCAACCTTGGAGGGATGGAAGGCTGAGTCAACCTTAAGTCAGTCAGGATCGAACTGCGAGCAGTCGGCAGAGTTAGTCTGCAATACTGCATTTTAACCACTGCTCCACTCTAATAGAATATTGATCTTTCTAACACAATATTAAGATTTGGCTTTTAGCAGCCGCAGATAAAAGCTAAGACTCCTCAAGCTATAGTGACTAGTAATAGGGGTTGAAAATTTTAAGCTAGAAGACAGAATAGATTTCAAATATCAATTTCATCTTCCCCATGATTGGCCTGTGCCCAGATTTCCCCCATATCTCCCTCTGCCCATCACCATCCAGATGTTAACAGCCCCTTCCTATCCCAAGTCCCAGGCACCATCCAACATCACTGACCACATAACAGTCAACTAAATAAACTCAACCTAAATGTCATTGGACAGCAAATTACAGCTTTTAATGAAGGAAATGCAATGGTACTATGGGTAAAAGTACCGCCAAAAGCTCTGCCATGAGGTTCTCCCACCCATAAGATTAGCTAAAATGTGTTCCAATGTCTCCTCTAAATGTTGGAAATGTAATCTGACAATTGGAACATACTATCATATGTGGTGGGAGTGCACGCGAGCTCGTGATTTTTGGAATAGGATCAAAGAATGGTTGGAAGAAATATTAGAGCGAGCGGTAGAGCCAAAACCAGAACTTTTCCTATTAGGTATAACCATGCAAAAGTACCAAAGAATTATAGACCTATATCTCTCCTAAATGTAGATTATAAGATTTTTGCAAAAATTTTAGCTAATAGGCTTATGAGGGTTTTGCATCATGTTATACATACAGACCAAACGGGTTTTATAACTGGAAGGTATATGAAGAATAATGTCAGACAAATTATTAATTTATTAGAATATTTAGACAAAAATAATCAAGTCTCTGCAGGATTGATATTTTTAGATGCTGAAAAAGCTTTTGATCAATTGAATTGGCAATTTATGCTAAGACTAATTGAGAAAATGAATTTTGGAGAAAAATTTTTACAAGCTCTTGGTGTTATTTACCAAAAACAAACGGCACAACTTATAGTTAATAGGGGACTAGACAGGGTTGTCCTCTGTCACCGTTGCTGTTTGTTTTAACTTTGGAAATATTGTTGATTAAAATTCGAGAATCACAGCAAATAAAAGGGATAGAAGTTAATAAAAAAGAATATAAACTAAGAGCTTTTGCAGATGACCTGGTGGTTACCTTATCTCAACCTACTTATTCTGTAATAGAGTTATTACAATTGATACATTATTATGGACAGGTTTCGGGTTTTAAAATTAATAATAACAAGACTAAAATATTGCCTAAAAATATGACTAATTTGGATAAGCAGACTTTGGTTAAGTTGACAGATTTTGAGGTTGTTAATAAGGTAAAATATTTGGGGGTTATTTTATCTGTTTCTAATGCAAAATTGTATAAAAATAATTATGAAAGGCTGTGGGTCAATATACAAAGAGATTTGAAAAATTGGGAGAAGTTGCAATTATCTCTTTAGGGAAGAATTGCGGTGATTAAAATGAATGTTTTGCCAAAGTTTCTTTTTATATTTCACATGATACCTATTTTAAAGAATGAGGTTAATTTAAATGAATGGCAGAAAGGTATTAACAAATTTATCTGGGTAGGGAAAAAACCAAGAGTAAAACTTAAAATTATACAGGATATTCATGAGAGGGGTGGACTCAAGGTACCGAATTTGAAATTGTATTATGATGCTGTGGTTCTAACATTAATAAGTGATTGGGTTAACTTAACAAATGTAGAAATACTCCTCTTGGAGGGTTGGGATTTACTTTTTGGATGGCATGCCTATTTAATTTTTAATAAAAAGGTTGATAGGGTTTTTAAATCCCATATTATAAGGATTTCTTTACTTTGGGTTTGGAGGAAATATTATAGAAGTGATTTTAAAATTCCATTATGGGCTATACCATGGCATGCGATAGAAGGGATAAGGAGAGGAGTTAAGATGGATAGTGTCTCTTATACACAATTACTTAGATGGGATGGTAAAAATTGGCAGTTAAAATCTTTGGAAGATTTAACACAAGAAAATATTATTTACTCATGGTTTCAGTATAGACAAATAGTGGATAGGTGGAAGATAGATCGTAATGTGGGTTTGCTTAGAGAAGATGAAAACTTGTTAAAACAAATAAAAGATCAAAGACGAACTCACATTAAGAGAATTTATGGGGTGTTAGTAGAATTGGATTCAGAAGCAGAATTAGTCAAAGAATGTATGATTAAATGGGCACAAAATTTTGGTGAACCAGTTCTATTAGATACCTGGGAAATTATTTGGGTGAGGAATGTCAAATTTACACAAGCCCAAAACTTAAGGGAGAATTTTTACAAAATGTTTTATAGATGGCACCTTGATCCACAAAAAATGTCTTGCATGTGTCTTGACTTACAGCCTAAATGTTGGAGATGCGGATGTTTGGATGCTACTTACTATCATATCTGGTGGTCGTGTAAAAATATAAAAGCTTTTTGGATTAAGATATGGTGGAATATTCAAAGAATTTTTAGAAGGAGGGTAAAATTTATCCCACAATTGTTTTTGTTAGGTATTGTTACTGATTGTGATGCTAAAGAGATTATATTGATGTTAAATTTAATTACAGCTGCAAGGTTGTTAGTAGGGCAATGTTGGAAGAAAGAATCTTTGCCTACTTTGCAAGAATGGTTTTTTAAAGTTTCTTATTTGGCGGAAATGGCAAAGATTTCGGCTTTTTTGAAGGATCAATCGCAAGAGAAGTATTTTGTGGTATGGAAAAAATGGATAGATTTTATACAACATAAGTTGAATATAAAAAATATTATTTAGTTTTTTAATAACATATTTAATATTTAAAATTTAAAATATTTTATAGACTTTACTTTCTTTTTATTTTTACTTTTTACTTTTATTATACTTTCTTTTATCTTTTTCTTTTTTCTTCTTCTTTATTCTTTTTCCTTTTAAGTATTTTTCTTTTGGTATTTATGTTTTTCTATATATATATTATTGTTAATTATTTTATAATTTGTTTAATTAATGTATTTAGATTTATTCATGGTTTATATCTTTTTTAAGATTTTTTGAAGAAATTTTAATTAAGCCTATATGCAGCTCTGGGAAGGTCGGGGGAGGGAATGGAAGGGTTGGGGAGGTTTGGGGAAGGGTTGTTTTGTTTTTGTAAAATTTTAAAAAACTTTCAATAAAAAAGTATTTATAAAAAAAAAAAACCATGCAAAAGTACGACAAAGGCGTACTTTATTTAATGTTACACATTCTAACGGCTTCCAGACTGGTTTTTGCTCAAAATTGGAGGAATAAAGGAATTCCAGCGGAAGAAGAGATCCTGTATAAAATCCTTTCATGTGCTGAGATGGACAGGCTTACAATGATTATGAAGGACAAGACAGAACTCGAATACTTCAAAATCTGGGACAAATTTTACCGTTGGTATGAATTAAGGAGAACTGCTCGGATCTCAAGTTAATGTTAGGATTGAAATATATATATAACTGTACATATAATTGTATATTTAATTGTATTACATAGAAGGATGAGGCTTATATAGAGGTTAAGAATGATGTATTAAGTTTTTGTACCACGAGAAACAAACTGTTAGGAATACTTACTCTGGAATGTCACGCTTGTCCATTTTTGTTTTAATTGTATTATAAATTTTTAAAAATTAATAAAAAAAAAAAGCTGTGCCATGAGATTAAAGGGCTCACATAATAACTTTCTAATAGTGCCATGTCTTCTTTACTTGACCACTGGCACTCCATAGAAAAATTAAAGTCAAAATACGCACCCAATAATACAGCTGAAAGTTACAACTTACATCATCGAACAATAGTTTGATGTTGTGTTAGATGCCTTCAAGTCAGTTTTGAATCCTGGTAGCAGTCTGGGCAGAAGTCCTGTAGTTTAATTGGCAAGATTTTGGTGGTTTGGCATAGCCTCATTCCTAGGACTGAGAGAGAGTAGCTCAAGGTCACCCAGCTGGTCTTGTGCCTAAGGCAGGACTGATAATCTCCTGGTTTGTAGCCTGGTGCCTTAAGCCTTACACCAAGCTGACTCTCAATTTTAATTTAGATAAAGGAAAATCTAGGAACTTGGAAAAACTAGAAAAACCCTCATGTGCCTCTGGCTGACATATGAGAGTGAAATTGGCTCTCCAATCAAACTGAAGGCCAAAGATCCCGTTTCTGAAGCCTTTTCCATCTTTGAGAAACAAAAGGCTCACCTCTTCCCCTCACACACACACATTCTACCTCCATCTATCAAATGCTACCACTTTTAAGTGGTGTGCTCAGATAGCAGAAACAATTTAAAAACCCACAAAGGTGGCACTTTCTTTACTTTCATTTCTTTTTTAAAAAAAAAAAAGATTAATGGTTAGGAACAAAATCCATTAAATAATGGAAGAAATAAAAGAGAACAACTGTTCACATCTGCAGATGTTACAAACAATAGAGTCAGCACCTTCAGTTACATCTATTTTTTCTTTTTTTTTAATGCATATAATTAGTTTGAAGTTTAGGATGCCTAGCCAGCTATTATGCCCGTTCCCTCTTTGGTAGCTTCAGTTGATCAGGTCAAGTAATCATTTACCCTACAAGAAGGTTAGAAGGCAATCATAGCAGAGAAACTGGGATTCAAAGTTGTACATGTCAAAATTTGGGCAAATAGGGTGTTAACAAGCTTCAAGACCAGTGGTCTTTGCAGGACACCCAGGTTGTGAATTCCAGCAATTGTATTTTATGAAGGAAGCACTTTTGTTTGCCTTCAACCTCATGCCAATCAAGGTCATTTTCAATTCCCTGCTAGCAGTGTATCCCTGAATTCTGTTTTACATGGGAGTGTAATAGGTGAATGATACCATGTCCAGCATTGTACCAGCTTGGTGACTGGTTTAAAAAAAAAATGAAAGAGGAGAAATTCACAAACCAGACAAAGCTATCCTAACTCACTTTTTGTTTGGAGCAATTTGAAAATTGTTGATAAGCTGATATTTGGCTTGTAGTTGCCTGGTGCTGCCCCTTCTGTTGATATCTTTCATTATCAAGTTTATTTTGCCAGACATTAACCAATCTTCAATTTTGCCTCCTTGCAATATATTATTAAACTGCTTGGTAATAATGACGGGTAGACCAGTCAGATATTCACACTAAAAACCATGCAGTTCATTTTCACCTGGTGCTGACCAATTCTTAATCTTCCTTGCTTTTTTCCCACTGCTTCTACTGTTATTACTAGTTCTTTCATTTCAGCTTTTTAAAAAAATTCTTATCCACCTCCTTTATCCAAGCTGCCTTCTTGTTGGATTTCTTTGGGTTGTCCCATAGCTAGACCCAGAACTGCACTATTTTTAATTTGTCAGGTGTTGACTGGTTCACTGTGGCCTTTCCATTGATGGATTGGTAAAAATGTTTCTGATTTCACTGACATTGAAGATGTCAATAGTGTGCAATTTGAGCTTCGTATCTGATCGTGTTGGTTATAGGTGTAACTTGCTGCTTTATTATTTCCAGTGCTTCCTTAGTATTCCTTGTTTCTAGGAGAGATTTCTTGATCCAGTATTATTTGATAATCTTGATCTTTAGCTTCTTTTCTTTCACCTATTCCAGCTTGCTGGCATTTGAGCTTAGCATGTTGGTTATAATTTGCAGCCTGATCTTCCATTTTGGTGATACCCTGTTTGTTTGTTTTTCTTATTTATTGATTTTGCATCCAAGATCTCCAGTTATAACTGCAGTTGTATTGTACATCAGTTGTTTTTTATTTCTTGCAGTGAGCTGGTACTTATATTTGATATTACAATATTGGCATCTTTTAATACTTGGCTAGCTGGGTGTTGTTTTTAGAATAAGCTTCAAAGTAGGCCACATTATTCTGTTGTTTTGGGGCTGTCCTAACTCAATTACTGTTGGTTTCAATTCCTCTTGTTTTTCAGTCACTTTGTTCTTTCTGAGGATCACCACCCCCAAATCATCCCAGATCCCAAGTACCCCTGAGGGAAAGGAAAGACTGAGAAGAATCTTCTCTCCTATCTTTCATGACACGAGCAAGAGAGGCCCAGATCTTTTCTCTTTCCTTATTTCTCTTGGAAGCAAGTAGTGGAGAGAGAAACAGCAGGAGAAAGGCTGGGGAGAAGCAGGCAAGAGCAGTCTCTTTACTGCCAGTTTTCTAATCCCAAGAGGTTCCTGTTGCCAGTTGAAGGCACTAAAAAAAGGCACCAAAAGTTCCCACTGCACATGCGCCATCCTCAACCCTCAGGGCAGACAGAACTCCTGACTTACTTTAATGTTAAGCTAAAATGGGGGTCCCTTTAAAGCACGGTCAGAACTTCTTCTGGGCTGGGGCTGTTTCTGGATAGCAGCATATGAGGTGCAGGAGAGCCCTTAGTCTTCACTCTTGGGAAGACCCTCTGATCCCTGCATATGCTCACTTGTCTAGGAAGCTGACTCAGAAGAAGTCATTGGTGAGCAGAGATATAGAAGCAGAGGGAAACTCACCCTGTCTTTCTGCCCCTCCCATTCCTGCTTGAAAAGAACTTTCTGAAGCACAAGTTTGCTGCTGTCACATCTCACCTTCCCCTTTCTCAGGCTTAATGGAAATTGGGATCTGCTATTTAGAAGGGAGGTGTTGGTGGTGATGATGCAGACCCCTGGATAAAAGGCTTAAAGGCACATGCACAAATATAATGACTAATGACAGCCTGAGCAGTGACCTAAAAATGTAAGGAACTTTTAACAAATGTTGAAAAGAGGAAATTCCTGGTAATGACAAAAAATGTCTTCTCTAAGGCAAATTATCCCTGGAGTATACCTTGAGGATAATCAGGGCAGGTTAGCAAGCTAACAGAAGTAAGTGGAAGTGGAAGATGGTGCCCACTATATTGTTACTGCCTTAGCAGGAGATAAAGCTAACATTTCTTTCTCTGCATCCTTCTTACCTTTTAATGTTGAAAAGATAAACAGGTAGTCTCTTTTACTCTGTAGATTGAAGATGTCATTTGGAAGTTACAAACAAGTTGCTTACAGATATAATTGTTTGGACAATTACAATGAAATATGCTCATCTTTTATTGAAAATACTGTGTAATATTGTATATATATATATGAAAGCCAGCTGGGTGACTTGAGACAGTTTCTTTCTCTCAGTCCCAGTCACCTCACAAGGTTGCTGTTGTGAAGAAAATAGGAAGAGGAAGGAGTATTAGATATGTTCACCACCTTGAGTTATAATAATAAAAAAATAAGGGCAGGAAATACATACATACATACATACATACATACATACATACATACACACACATATATAAGTCTATCAACGAGCACAAGCAAGTACAAACAGCTTCTTTGAGAATGAATGTTTATGAATGAGGATGCTCTCCGTCTTTCTCCTCACAACTGTGCATTTGTTTTTAATGAATAATACTCTATTGGAACTGACTTGGCATTCATTGCAGCATTGTCTCTTACAATCGTTCAGATCTGTTCTCTTTGTTGAATGGCGTATTAACCTAAAATAAAAGCACACCCTCCTTCCTCAGCAGCTCTCTCATCTCTGAGAGGAAGTTCACAGAGACCCACCCTATCTTCCGCCATCTCACTTCTTCCTTTATCCCTTTTTCTGGGACAGGAAAGTCACCTTGGGAGAGATTATACTGAAGAAAAAAAAATGAAAAGAGGAATAGTATTATTCAAGTAAGAAAGCATCTGTACCATTTTTTTAAATTCCAGGAGATTCTCATTTCCCTGAGCTGGGGTTGGTAAACTAACCTAATTTTCCCAGCATATCAGAATAAAATATTTTTAAGTTTTTTAAGAGTACATTAGTTTTCCAAGAGACACCAGGACTTCTCTATTACACAACTGGAAGCCACCATGTTTTCTAGGGCCACCTTACCCAAATGTGGTGCTTTCCAAATATATAGACTTAAACTCCCAGATTTTCTGAGAATTTGCAGTTTGGGGAAGACTGATCTAGGACCTCAAGATGTACGGGTATATACTGTATTAAAATGTGGGGTTTGTCTAATTTTGAGTCCTTAGCCCCCAAATTTGTCCATTTGCCTTTGGATTGCTTTTCAGCTAAGATTTTGCTCTGAAGAAAAAAATAATGGTTTATGTGGCTCATAAAAGCAAAGCAACCTCTTTTATTCCTTGCAATATTCCAATATAATTATAACTTCTCTTTGTTTTTTATTAAGATATTTATCTAGTCTCACTCCTTGGAATTCAGGATAAATATACAGTTCTTAATTGCACAGCCATTTAAAGTATGATTCTTCCTTTCTTAGTGCCAAAGAGGAGTTGTGTTGATTTGATTTTTTATAATAATAATAATAATGTTGGAAGGGACCTTGGAGGTCATCAAGTCCAACACTTTTGCCAAAGTATTTTGTTTTGCCTAAGGTACTTTTTGTTATGCTGAGGGGAAAACCAATTGCTGCCCCACATTAGGCAGCAAAAATCTTAGAGATGGTCCTGATTTATAGATTTTTCATATCTTACCAGAAGAAACCATGGCCATGTTAGGCCCCCTAAATCAATAATTGTTTGGTGACCCTGGAAAATGATCCTCCTTTCCGAAGTCCACAGTTAACTTGTCTCTTGTTTTTTCTTAACAGATTCTCACTACTATGACAATGGCTCCACAAAGACAGAGCTTGGTCTGAAATGGCTAAGGCTCATCATTGTTATGCTTAAAGAAAACAACCTTTTCAAACTATTCCTACTACACCTATTCGTTTTTAGAAATGCACTGCCAAAAAGGCTGTTTTCTACTATAGGGCTATATAATCCAAAATAGGATACAGTACAGCTGTTATAATCATTTCAGGTTTATTTCGGGTTTGTAGAGAGTTTTTTCTCGAGTGGAAGAAAATCTTCTTTGGTCCATTCTTACAATACTAGGAAGAGAGAGAGAGGGAAGGAAGGAGGGAGGGATGGGGACAGAGAGAGAGAGAGAGAGAGAGAGAGAGAGAGAGAGAGAGAGAGAGAGAGAGAGAGAATAATGTGATTGCAATTGGATGCTTTTTCTTCTCAATCTTGGAGCTTGATTAAAAAACTATTGGTAATATTGACAACTTTAATTTCTTAGTTTTTCCATGTTTTGGTATGGTTCTCCCTTTCAAGGAGTCTACACAAAAAAATCAGTGCTGATCCCAGGAGTAGATGAATTGTGCAAACGGTTAAGATAAAGTTTGCAATGTCCTGAGAAATTGGCTAATTTGAACTCTGTGTTCAATGGCATGAAAAAATTGCTCTGTTCCTTCCCACCCCAAAAAAAAAAAAAAAAAAAATCAATAGCAAGCAAGCATGCAAGACACCATCATCCAGGAAGAAGACTTTTTCCTACGGACTGCTTCCAATACCATCCAACTGGTATTATTTTTAACCAGAAGTCACTGCAATTTTCCAGGGAATAAAGCCAGCCTCCAGGCTGATCCATCAGACCAACAGAACAGGGAGTACGCCTCATTCTCAGTTCCCATTCCATCACGTGGAAAAAAAGCTGGTACTTGTACTTCTGTCTCTGATTCAACCAAGTTGACTCTTTCCATTTCCCCAAAGTCCTGCTCTTGAGACCATTCAGACCTCAGAGTACGTGAGAAAGGGAAGGTGGGCTTTGAGCTGAATTCTCTTCTATAGCCCTGACACTACAATGCACTCCAAGGATATGACTCCCTCACGTTAATTTCAGTGTTGAAAGGTCGAATAGTGTAATAATCAGATACATCAATAGCTTTCAGACAAAACTGGGTTACGACCATTATTTGACACAACTGACATAACCTTGGTTAGACTGCCAAAATAAAATAAAGTAAAAGCTTTTCACTCCCACCCACTCCCACTCCCACCCCCACCTTTGCTTCGTAAAAATTAATGGTTGTTTCTTTCACTTAGGGAGATGTTTTAAGACAGCCGCAGTCAAAAACTCTGCTGTTAAAACAACTGAGGACATTCTCACGGAATGGACCAACTCACCGTGGCCAATTCATCTTGCCACGGAGCCAACTCATTGTGGCCAACTGGCATGGGACAACTCGCCGGACAATTCAACCAATGCAAAAGTTAAATTAATTTCAACGGAATTATAGCCAATAATAATAAAAGAAGGTCAATCCAAAAATACAAGCGTTACAATAATTTTGATGAAAATGTGGTCGCCAAAAATAAAAGTAATTGAATGAAATTATTAACACAGCTTTGAGTTGTCCTGTGAAGAATTATCCCATGGGGAATTGTCCTGCACTGAATTGGCCTTGGTGAGTTGGCCATGGCAAGTTCTCCTAGACCAGGGGTAGGCAACCTTGGCTCTTTTATGACTCATGGACTCCCAGAATTCCTGAGCCAGCATAGCTCAGCTTGGAAACCTCTCCATTTCCCCTCAGCATGGCTGGCTCAGGAATTCTGGGAGTTGAAGTCCACGAGTCATAAAAGAGCCAAGGTTGCCTACCCCTGTCCTAGACCACACTCTCAAGTACAGCTTAACTCCTAATGATTACAATCCTGCCTGTTTCTTGACAGCAGTTCAAAAGGTATTTTCTACTGCTTCCTTCTGGAATGCATTTGTCCTAGAAGTTCATCATCCATCAACCTTAAATTTTTCTAAGCTTCTGAGATGAGCCAGTGGGCTGTATATTGCCACCTGCTAAGACATATTCCTGTAACGGATTCTTAATGTAGCTATCATTCTAACAAGGCTGGAATATGTAATAAAATGTGCCAATACTGTTGCTGATTGATCAAGAAAATGTTTAATTTTGGAGTCAGTATGCCCTCTTTGGCGGTCGTGCTGAATTAAAACTGAAGAAAAAGGCTCTGGGGTTAAATTTTGGGCAATATATATATATATATATGTTTATATTCCCCAAGAACAGAAATAATCCCCAGATCAAAGAATGTAGCCATCTGCTTTTGTATGATCTTTTTTTTGACATGGCAGGGATGAAAGAAGGATCTATCCAATGCCAAGAAGTCTATGTGAGTCCTGTAGGAATCTATGTGCAGGGGAAGATATTCCTATTTCAGCTGTCTATACCCAGTTCCTGCAGATAAGAAGCCACATCATTTTTACAACATTAAAGCAGGACTGCCAAGCAGAAAAGGAATCTGAAAAAATGTGAAGCTTGCAAGCCTGATAGAAAACTGCAATAAAGAGAGAGATTCATGCTTGATGACTCCGATAAATGACTGCAGTGACCCAGTTTTTGATAGAACTTCTCCTGAGTGAGCTCAGAGGGATTGTGAGCCAGGGAATATCAGCAAAGAGATGATGTTATAAACAGGACCTTTCCCACTTGGAACAGCTCCTGCATAATCAATGAGTCCCAGCTCCCTAATACATTCCCAGGGTGCTCATGATTCTGCTGCTGTGATATTTAGATGTGGGCTGTCCTTTCCAATTTGTTTAAAATATCATAAGATTGCTCTTGGTTTTTATTGCGCCATATTAAGGAAGGAAACGGAAGCTGCTTGATCCAACTCTTCTAGCTTCCAGAACAATTCTATCTTCCAGAAGGCAAAAGAAATCCCACATGAGAGACTCCTGTCAGAACACTGCTTGTTACTGTTTCTTGGGGATTGAAGTCTCTGGTGCTTTCACTCTGATGTATGTGTATGGGAATTAGGGAGGAGGAAATAGGCCATCAGGGCCATCTAGATGGACTCATTTTCCGGCCAGCTCCCACCTGTTACCAAGGTTGCAGGGCCAGGGAATGACTTGCTATCACTTTCTCCTCTCAGAGTTCTCACAACACCTTCACACCAGCAGATTATCTCCTGATGGACTGGGGCATTGGGTGGGGTTTGAACAATGGGGAATTAGCTTAATGATTTGTGCGGGAACTTCAGATTCTGCCTGGCTTTTCTGATATCACTTTCTCTCAGTAAAAGATGCTTTTGAAATAACGCTCATTTCAAGAGTCCTACTTTCCTAAGAAGATAGCTGAGGCAGGACCTTACAGGACCTGGGCAGATCTTGCAAGGTGTAAAGATGATGATCTTGACAGAGATATCCAAGAGCTCCTGCCTTGGCAAAAGGGATGGAAGCATTTTTTTTTTGAGTCCAGAATGGCCAGATAACATTCAGAAGTCGCTCAGGCACCTCCCTAATTCAGTACAGGTAGTCTTTGATTTACAACAGTTTGTTTAGTGACTGTCGTTCAAAATTACAACGGCACTGAAAAAAGTGACTGGTGACCTTCTTTCACACTTACGACCTTTGGGGCATGTGATCGTGCAAGGAAAATTCAGATGCCTGGCAACTGACTCATACTCATGACTGTTGCTGTGTCCCAAGGTCATGTGATCACCTTTTGCAACCTTTTAACAAGCAAAATCAATCACTGAACAACCGGATTACTAACTTATCAACTGCAGTGACTCATTCAAAAACTGTGACAAGAAAGGTCATAAAATGGGGCAAAACCCACTTAACATCTGTCTCAATAACAGAAACTTTGGCTCAATTGTGGCAGTAAGTCAAGTGTCAAGCCCCGTGGGCTCAATATTGATGAGGTGGGACGGAGACAACGAAACTGGGGAGGAGGCCAGCAACGCTGCCAAATGGCTGAGAGGTTCCATGTTCAGCGCGGGAAGACCCCAGGGAGGAGAACAGCGGCAAAGACGTCTGCTGGGAGGAAGCCAGCGTGGAGACATTAGGGAAGAAGCCAGTGGAGGCTACCATCAAGGACGACGCCTAGGGAGACGCCAGGGGCAGTCCTACCTGAACAGTGGCCAAAGACGGAGCCGCTGAACAGCTGAGCATCCGTGCGTCCGACAAGCAGCTGATTGGCACAGGAGCATCACCCGGCAATGTGAACAGTCAGACAAAGAAGAGAGCCAGAGGCCTGTGTCGCTGTTCTTAACATTAGCCACCGGATGCTGGCTAGGGGGTTGGGGGATGGAGCTGGTGGGGGAGGACTGTAGGTAAGGCGCTGGGAGGAAATCACTCCCAGCGCTAACCTTGTTTGCTGTGATTAAACGCTGGTCAGACCATTCCACTTTTTGCCAGCCACCTTGATGTCTACCACTTGTTTTCCGTGGGGACCAGGGGTTGGTAAGGACACTGACATCAAGGACTGCCTGTATAAGGTGGAGGAGGAAGTCAGACTTGCAGTATTCTGTTTTTATAGCCAATCTCCAAACAGTTTGCTTCCCTGTGGAGTTGATTTCCTAGCCTTGGTCTATCTAGTGCAGTGGTGGTGAACCTAAGGCCAGCCTGCCAGAGGGGGCACTCAGAGCCATCTTTGTGGACACGCATGCTGTCACCTCAGCCCCGCCTCCCCCCATGGCCCCCTCCTCACCAGCAGCCCCCTGGAGCAGAGTCACCCCTGGGTGCGGCCCACACGGAGCAGCATGGCCATGGTGCTGCTGGGCTGCCGGGGCAATCTGCTGCGCCGGGCCATGGAGGCAATGGTGGCCCTGTGGACAGGTGGGGCAGAGCGGGTAGTGGAGTGGGGGTGGGGGCGGAGTGGGGCAGGGGACGGGGCGGGGATGGATTTTGGGCACTCGGTCTCTAAAAGGTTCGCCATCACTGATCTAGTGGGACTGGCAAGTCAGAAACTTTGCATGGACACAAGGAGATGTTCATAGGCAAGGACTGAAAAACCGGCTGGGTGACTTTGGGCCAGTCACTCACTCTCTTTCAGCCCAAGTCATCTTATAGGGTTTTCCTTGTGGGAAAACTACGAGGAGGAAAGAGTATTCGGTACGTTTGCCACCTTGAGTTATTTATAAAGTAGAGAAGATGGGATAAAAATCAAATAAATAAATGGTTAATTAATTCATAAACACCATACTCCAATTGCAATAAGGTAATCGTTCCCAAATGTGTTTCCTAGGCACTGGAATCCAACATACCTGGAGAATTGTAATTTGGAGTCTGGGAGAGGTGCTTTTCTTTTAACAAGGTTTGTTGAACAATTTTTCAACAATTCAGGTTTGCTGATAAACAAGGGATTGTGACTTGTTTAGCTATTTTTGTTTTCTTTCATTTTAAAATTGCTCTTCCTTAGATCCTCTGTAAATTGGAGGGAACGGTCAAAAATAAACCAAGAAAAAGGCAGAAACTACAAACCAACCAGGTACCCCTCCCCCTATTCACATGCAGTATTACACTTTGTCAGTGATAACCAAACCAGAGTACAGATGAGAAAAATTCCCGAGTATGCAAATAGGAAGAGGCATCTTCTTGGGGGCTAGGCCATGCCTAGAGCAGTGGTCCCAACCTTTCCAGCTCCGTGGACCGGCAGCGGTGGTGGCAGTGGCAGGGAGTAGGAGATGGTTTCACACAATCGCCTGCCACTTGCATGGCCCAGTTCTCAACAGGCCACAGACCAATACCGGTCTGTGGGCCAGGGGTTGGGGACCTCTGGCCTAGAGGCTTCTCACTTGAGAATCACTTTCTTTCACAATATTGCAGTTATTAAACAGCAATGATGATAATAATGCCTTAACACCATCAAACATCTGCCTATCCTAGTTCTCGGGAAAGACTCTACAGGTGGATAAAAATGCCAAATCCAGTCTTAACAAGAGCAACAAACATGACCAGGGGACCGGAGGATAAAACATAGAAAGAACGGTTGCTGGAATTGGGTATGTCTAGTTTAATGAAGAGAAGGACGAGGGGTGACATGATAGCAGTGTTCCATTATCTCAGGGGCTGCCACAAAGTCGAGCTATTCTCCAAAGAACCAGAAGGCAGGACAAGAAGCAACGGATGGAAACTAATCAAAGAGAGAAGCAACCTAGAACTAAAGAGAAATTTCCTAACAGTTGCAACAATTAATCAGTGGAACAACTTGCCTCTAGAAGTTGTGAATGCTCCAACACTGGAAGTTTTTAAGAAGAGACTGGGCAGCCATTTGTCTGAAATGGTATAGGGCCGTGGTGGCGAACCCATGGCACGTATGCTACAGGTGGCACACAGAGCCCTCTCTGTGGACACGTGCCGTCGCCCCACTCCTTGGCCTTCATCTGGGTTTTATAAAACCTTTTCACTTTAAGCCTCCGCCATGTGCAAAAAAAAGTTCAATCAATCAATTTCAACTTCTCGTGGGAAAAAAAAGCTCTTGCAAGGTTGCAATTGAATGATTGATTGAACTTTTTAATCCCACCCAGTCTGCTGTTACCACTGAAGCCACACCC